>NW_026462112.1:0-67800 GCF_021730395.1 Mercenaria mercenaria | reverse complement strand
GATCATTCATTCTTATTAAATGCCCACAGAAAGGAACAACTGACACTTTCATCTGTGAACATAAGTTCTGTGCTTGAAAAATCGGCTGACCTTCTCCAGTACATATTGGAGGAGGGTATAGACCTCTGTGTGATCACTGAAATGTGGCTACAACCGGAATATGATGACGTTGTCAGGGGAGAATTGTCTCAGGAAAGTTACTGCTTTGATGATGTCCCGAGACCCGACCGTAAAGGTGGAAGACTTGCCTTATCATACAGAAACAATCTCAAAGTGTCAACATGTCCAGCAAAAGCATTTCAGTTTTTTTTTGAGTGTGCTGAACGGAAAGTATGTAGTCAATCGTTCATCCTTTATATATTTGGAAAATATAGACCGCCGTATTCGGAGAGACACCCAGTGAGTCAGGCTATGTTCATTACAGAATTCACTGAGTTTCTTGAACAAATAACGAACAGATCTGAGTCTCTGTATCTGTTAGGTGACATTAACATCCACATGGATAATAAGTCAGATTGCTACACCAAACAATTCCAGCAGTGTTTGAAATCTTTTGGACTGGTTCAACATGTCAATTGTCCAACTCGTTCTAACGTGTGAAAGTCACAGAACCGTTGTCAGAATATTACATCTCTGACCACTGTTTTGTTAGTTGTAACATTGCACAGTGTCCTCCCTGGAAAGAAATCAAATATTGCAATTGGAAATCTGTATCCAGTGACATATTACAAGCAGAATTCGGACAATTAAACAACATTGTAGTGAACTTGTCCAATGTCAATGACCTTGTGTCTGAATTTTAAAAAAATGACGTCAGACATTATTCAGAAACATGCCCCTCTAAAGGAAAGAAATATTCTCTGTAGACCGGCAGTTCCTTGGATATCTAAAACAGTTGAAAAAGTACAAACGATCTTTATGAATGACAAATCTGCCCTGTCAAAGAAAGTATATAGTGGGGTAAGAAACATATATAGTGCTGAACTTTCTAGGGCCAAGGATGAGCACTTCCAGAACAAGATTTGAGAAGCAGAATGAAACATCAAAAAGCTATATGCTGTTACATCAGATTTACTGGAAAGGTAGAAGGACAATCCGCTCCCATTACACACAAGTGTCTTTGGCAAATGACTTCCCACGATACTTTGCCGATAAAATAATCAGGTTGAGAAATGATCTTGACAATACACCAATTGAATCACCTAGCAATAGTAATTCTTCCTACTCGAATCCACATGTGATTATGAATACATTTACTGCGTTAAAACCACTTTCCAAAAATGATATTTTGAAACTTGTATATGCATCAAAATCTACATGTGAACTTGATGTGATTCCAACTAAAACATTAAAAGAGTATTTTTTACAACTTGCTCCCGTTGTGACAGAAATTGTAAATCAGTCACTGCTATCTGGCGTGTTCCTTGAGGAGTGGGAAAGTGTTGCGAAAAACAGAATCTCCACAATTCTTGTAAAAGCTGCACTTAACCAAATCAATAATCATATTGAAGCTACAAATGTAACAATCTCCTCCAAGCTTACCAAAGTGCCTATAGAAAATATCACGGAATTGAAACAGCAATGGTCAAAATGTATAATGATCTTTTTGAAACCAAAGTTAAAAATCAAGTAACAATCGTGGTCATGATCGACTCGAGTGCACTGTTCGATCAAAATCTACAACATGTGAAATTGATGTGATACCAACTAAAACTTTAAAGGAGTATTTTTCACAACTTGCTCCCGTTGTGACAGAAATTGTAAATCGATCACTGCTATCTGGTGTATGCCCCGAGGAGTGGGAATGTGCTGCGATAAAAAATTGTTGAAGAAAAAAGGTCTCCCTCTTGAACCGCAAAACTATTGCCCAGTGTCAAATTCAATATTCCTCTCCGAAATTCTTGTAAAAGCTGCACTTAACCAAATCAATAATCATATTGAAGCTGACAATCTCCTCCAAGCTTACCAAAGTGTTTATAGAAAATATCACGGGGTTGAAACAGCAATGGTCAAAATTTATAATGATCTTTTGGAAAGTTAAAGATCAAGTAACAATCGTGGCCATGATCGACTTGAGTGCAACGTTCGATACCATCGATATCCCGATACTTGTTCAAATTCATCAAGATTGATTTTATATACATAGCACTCCCTTGAAATGAATAGAAACTTACCTCACGTACAGAACAATGAAAGTCTTAGTAGAACAGTCAACATCTGACAAGGAGCCAGGTGTCCCGCAATGTTCTTGTGCTTTACCCTGTATATATCGACTCTCAACCGAGTAGTCCGGACATATCCAGCCGATCTCTATCGATACACGGATATTCTCAAAACGAGCCAACTATTTTTAACGACTTGACAGTTGTCTCTATGAAATCATAAAATGGATGACAACATTCAAACTGAACATTAATCAGTTTAAAACTGAAATAATTATGTATGGAAACAGACAACAGTTAGCGACATTGAACATCATAAATGTAAACGTTGGTGGGTGTGACGTAAAATGCGTCGATCATGCCAGAGACATTGGTGTAACCATGACCAATACACTCAACTTTGACCATCACATCCAAAAGAAAGTGTCAGATTGTTCATGTGCAGTTACGAAAACTTAAGAGTTATACGGAAACATCTCACACAGAGATCAACTGAATCATCAGTGCATGTATTGGTTCGTTTCCACATTGACTTCTGAAGCAGTTATTTACCGAAATTCCAGTCTACCAAATCAACAAACTACAGCGAGTCCAAAATTATGCCGCTCTAGTAATAATGAAATCTTCCTATGAAAAATCAAGTGCTGACATTCTGAAAGAATTACATTGGCTTCCAGTTAGGTCTAGAGTCATGTTCAAAGTCCTCGTAATAGTCTTCCGTGTCATCAATGGTAGCGCTCCAGTATATCTGAGGGAAATGTTTATACCTACTCGACAACGTTACAGACTACGCTCACAAAGTGACATTAACTTTAACATCCACACACGGCGAACAAAATTAGCAAATAGAAGTATAGCCGTCGTTGGTCCCAAATGGTGGAAAGGTCTACCTAGTTATCTGAAAGAAATTCAGAAGCCTGCTTTAGATCAAACTGAAAACGCATTCGTTTAGTCAGTTTCATGAACTTAGATCTATTCATCTGCATTCATCTACAGTATGTGCAGCATAGCCGGATGTCCGTAATTTTTTATTCTTTAATGTTAAGGTATTCATCTAGTATGTTGAACTAGATTCGCGGGAGACGCTTATGTTTTCCGTGACGATTTTATTAGACAACATGACTGAAGCAAATGGTACTCTACCTTTGATTCGTGTGGAGTAGGTGTCAGTTTCTTGTGGAAAACGGACCTGTTACACAAAATATTTTCGTACGAAGCTCCTACGATATTTCGTATGCAAAACATAAGAAAATCAAAGAAGTTCGAACGCCTGTTTCATAAAACTTTCGTACGAAGTCGGTGCAAAATTATTCGAGCGAAAGTTTTTTAACAGAAAGCCCTTTCTGTCCATGTACAAAATGATTTCCTGCGTAATGATGAAATCTGTTATAAAGACCAAGTTAAGCATAAAAGCCCAGACATACTTTACAGTAGATGTAGAATAAATAAAATAAACTAATAGTCCGTTATCCTCTCATGATAGCTCTTAGAGTTATGTTTATGAATATAATCGAAATTTCTATTTCAGAGTAAATAATTAATCATTCTTTGTATTGTTTAATTCAAAACACAAAATTAAAACAGAGCATCCCGCGCTCAAGTAACGATAATATATCATAGGTTTTTTTTTTTCAAAATCAGACGAGCTAAAAATAAGATCTGTTCAAAATGTTGCTGTCTCTTGTTTGAACAAAAAAGAAAACGGAACTAAAACAGCTTCAAGCTTCACTTTGTTTTATCTTAAGCCGAAATAACAAGCGCAACAATAAGTTAATATTTATTTTGAGTCGACATGACTACTACACATAAGCATAAGCTCTTATGAGATTTTACAACCGAAAATATCGTCCTTTCAGCGCAACACGGTTGTAACTGCATTTTACACTTTTATTCAGGAGTAGCACAAAACTTCCTTATATTGTCAAGACACAGAAACGAAGGGCTTGTTTTTGATATCTATTTCACAAATCATAAAGAAGTAAACTTGTATCTTAGATATAGAACAATTATTGATAATAGAAGAGATTTTGTGAATTGATTGATTTACAACCTTGTTGCACTGAAATAAACATTGTTTTACACATTTCTGTGCAACAAGGTCGTAAGTCGTGACATAATTGGAAAATATCTAGTAGTTATCATGACAAACAATAACTAATGAATGTACTAATCCACCAACATTTTTTGACAGTGACGACATTTTGTCAACAAAGGATAAATATATATATATATATATATATATATATATATATATATATATATATATATATATATATATGTATTATACCAGATTTATATAGCGCCCTTTTCATGACCAATTTCACGTTCAAAGGCGCTTAAATAAGCATGGTAATACCCCCGACGGATGCATGATTATGACGACATTTTGTCAACAAAGGATAAATATATATATATATATATATATATATATATATATATATGTATTATACCAGATTTATATAGCGCCCTTTTCATGACCAATTTCACGTTCAAAGGCGCTTAAATAAGCATGGTAATACCCCCGACGGATGCATGATTATGATAGATAGAAATATGTCCTTAAGATTAAGATATTCCTAGTAAGGTATAGCCCTGTGGATGTGTTGGCTGCTTGTCAAGCAGGCGATCCTAGTTCAAAACTGGTTGTAGGCGAGGTATATTTAGTTATTTTGTGTAGCAAAACATAAAATATAGTTCGAAAGACTTGTTACATTTGCTTTCCTTTTTTAAAGAAAAATGCTTTATATGTTTTTCTTGTTGTGTTTTGTTTGTTTTATAATAGATTATATCAATCTTTATTTTTATTATGAAATATACCAAATGTTAATGCAACATTTGTCTGTCTCACCGTCAGTCAACTGTGTCTGTCTCACTCTCAGTCAACAGTGTCTGTCTCACCGGCACGAGAAAATCAAGATAAGTATACAATTGAAAAAAATACCGTGCGAGCAAAAAGTTCCGCTGACCAGGTTTGAACTCGGTACCTTTCGGTTACTCCGACAGCGCCGCTATCCTCTGGGCTACGAGTTTATGGAGGTCATAGTAAAGAAACATTATGGAAATCTAGGACAATAGAAGATAATCATTGGAATGTAAATACAATATGACGTCACTGTCAAGTATAGCTGGTCGGAGTGTAGAATCTGTAACCTAAAGCTATGCCCTAAGTCTTAGCTCAAAAGCTATGAAACTTAAGAAAAATAATTTCAATCATTATGGGTCCTGTGAAGTAGGCTGGGTGTCTGGGTGTGAGAATCTATACATATATGTATTGTTGAGTGGGCTAGGTGTAAGCAATTGTAACATATAGCACTGGTCTTGTGGAGTAAGCTGGGTGTGAGCAATTGTAACATATAGTATCGGTACTGTGCAGTAGGCTAGGTTAGCAACTGTATCATACAGGATGGGCATTGTGGAGAATGCTGCGTGCGGGCAATTGTAACATATAGTATCTGTCCTGTTGATTAGGCTAGGTGAGCGAGCAATTGTAATATATAGTATGAGTCTTGTGGAGTGGGCTGGCTGTGAGCAATTGTAACATATAGTATGGTTCATTGAAGAGTAGGTTTGATGTGAGCATTTGTAACATATAGTATAGGATCTCAGGAGTAGACTGCGTGTGAGCAATTGTAACATATAGTATGGGTGCTGTAAAGTAGACTGGATGGTAGCAATTGTAACATACAGTATGGGTCCTGTGAAGTAGGCGGGACGTGAGAAGCTATATGGGATCTGATGAGTTGGAGTATTGTTAACATTTATAACATAGTTTGGGTCCTGTTGAGTAGCCTCGGTGTTGGAATCTATACCTACGGGTCCTGTGAATACTATGTGTCTTGCGGAATAAGCTGACTATGAGAAATTCTTACAAACAGATTTAAGGGTCCAGGGGAGTATATTTGGTGTGAACAATTGTAAGTTTAGTACAGGTCCTGTAGAGTAGGCTGGATGTGAGCAGTAGTAACATCTAGTATGAATCCTGTAGGGTTGGCTTGATGTGAGAAATTGTAAAATTAGTATGGGTCTTGTGGAGTAGGCTGTATGTGAGCAAGTGTAACATATAGTATAGGTCGTGTAAAGTAGGCTGAGTAATAGAAACAAAGTTTGGGTCTTGTGGAGTAGGCTGGATAGAGCAATTGTAGCATATATTATGGGTTTGTGAAGTAGGCTGATTGTTAGCAATTGTAACATATAATATAAGTCCTGTGGATTAGGTTTGGTGTGAGCAATTGTAACATATAATGTGGGTCCTCTGAAGTAGACTAAGGTTGAGGAATTGTAAGATATAGTAAAAATCATGTAGAGTAAGCTGACTGTGAGCAACGGTAACATATGGTATGGTCTTGGAGTAGGCAGGCACTGAGCAACTGTAACATATAGTATGGGTCCTGTGGAGTAGGCTGGGTGTGAGCAATTTTAATATATATGGTTCTTGTGGAGCAGGGTGGTTGTGATCATTGTAACATTTAGTATGGTTCCTAAGGAGTAGGCTGGTTGTTAGCAATCGAAACGTATAGTATAGATAGTATAGGTCTTGTCGATTAGGTTTGCTGTGACGAATTGTAATAGGTCCTGTAGAGTAGGCTGGGTGTGAGCAATTGTAACAATTAAGATGGGTTCTGTGAAAGAGGCTGTTGTAACATATATTATGGTTCCTCCTGTGGAGTAGGCTTGGTGATAGCAATTGTGACATATAGTATTATTGCTGTGGAATAGGCGGCTGTGCGCAATTGTAACATATAGTATGTGTCCTGTGAAATAGGCTTGGAGATAGCTATTGTGACATATAGTATGGTTCCTTTTGATTGGGCGGGATGTATGCAATTGTAACATATAGTATGAGTCCTATGAAGTAGGCTGGGTAATAGCAATTGTTACATATATAGTCCTGTGGAGTAGGCAATTGAAACGTATATTACTGTGGTGTAGGCTGGTTTTGAACAATTGTAACATATGGCATGGGTCCTGTGGGGTGAGCAGGGTGATAACAATTTTAACATATGATATGGGTCCTGTGGAGTAGGCTGGGTGTGAGTAATTGTAACATATAGTATAGTTCCTGTTGAATAGGCTAGGTGTGCGCAATTGTAACATATAGTATGGGTCCTGTTGAGTACGCTGGGTGTAAGCAATTTTATCATTTACTATGGGTCATGTGGAAATGTCTGTGTGTTCGCAATAATAAGTATGTAACGTGAGTAACTGAAGTATATAGTCTGGTTCATGTAGAGAAGGTAGAATGTGAGCAATTGTACCATGTGAAATGGAACTTTCATGACAGAAATTGATAGAGTATGGGTCCTGTGGAGTAGACTGAGTGTGAGCAATTGTAACCTATAGTATGGCTTCTGCGGATTAGACAGGGTGTGAGCAATTGTAACATATAGTATGGATCCTTTGGAGTTAGCTGATTGTTAGCAATCGAAACATATAAGTTCTGTGGATTAGGTTTGAGTAATTTTAACATATTTTAGGGTCCTGTGAAGTAGACAGAGGGTGAGGAATTTAAAATATAGTAAAGGCCCTGTAGAGTAAGCTGGTTGTGAGCTGTTGTAACATATAGTATGAGTCCTGTGAATTAAGCTGGGTGTGGGCAATAATTATTGTATCTTATAGTACTGGTCCTGTGAAGTAGGCTTGGTGTGAGCAATTGTAACATATAATATGGGTCATGTAGAGCAGACTGGACTTGCGCAATTGTAACATATATTTTGCGTCTTCTGGAGAAGGCTTTGTGTGAGAAATTGTAACATATAGTATTGGTTCTGTAGAGTAGGCTGGGTGTGGGCAATGGTAACATATAGTATGGGTCCTGTAGAGTAGGCTGGGCGTGAGCTATTGTAACATATAGTATGTGTCTCTTTCGAGTAGGCTGGATGTGAGCAAATATATCATATAAACTCAACAAAGTTCCTAATTGGTTAGTTTATATTGTATTACTATTTTGTTAATAATGCATGTATTTACAAAAAAAATCACATACCGACATTTGAATAGGTACTGCAGCTATTTTTTATTTATTTTTGGCCGACTCACGGCCAGCGTAACCGCATTAGACGTTTTGACCAATATTGCCTGTTTTGCACGTGCAGCGCATGCGCACCAATATGCGCTTGTTAGTGAACACTTTTAGCATAACTAACGAAAGTCCTACGAGAAAAACACATACCACACATTGTGAAATTGACACAAGAGAAACCCGCCCGGACTGTCGGAATTTTACAACAAAATTCAAAACCCGTCACTTCAATAAATTGTCCTGGGGTTAAATTTTGCCAAAAGAGCGCGGATGGTAGATAACCAACGATTGAAGGTTCTTGTAAACAGAAATAAGGTTAAAAATGGAAATAACCAACTAAATAACAGCTACAAACAAATTATATGAAAATTACACACATGTCGTAAATGCGTCCCGGCTAGCAACATTCCGACAGCTCAACCGCGTTGCTCTTGTGTCAATTTCACCATGATATGTGTTTTTCTAGTAGGACTTTCGTCAGTAATGCAAAAAAATGTAAACGAATACGTGCATGTTGGTGCACATGCCCTGCATGTGCAAAATATGTAATGTTAGTCAAAACGCCTAATGCGGTTACTTTGGCTGCGAATCGGCCAAAAATAAATTGATAATTGGCTGAAGTACTTATTTAAATGTCGGTATGTGAAATTTTGTTTGAATACATGTATTATTAACAAAATAGGGATACAATATAAACTGACCAATTAGGAATTTTGTTGAGTGTAGTTTAGTGTCCTGTAGGCTAGACTGGGTGTGAGCAATTTTCAAATATAGTATGCGTCTTGTTGAGTAGGTTAGGTGTGTGCAATTGAAAACATATAGTATGGGTCCTATAGTGTAGGCTGGGGATGAGGAATGGTAACATATAGTATGTGCAATAAATGAGCAATTGTAACGTAAAGTATGGGTCCTGTGAATTAAGCTGTGTGTGAGCAACTGTAAGATATAGTATGGGTCCTGTAGAGTAGGCTGGGCTTGATCAATTGTAAAATATTTCATGCGTCTTGTGGAATAGGCTTGGTGTGAGCAATTGTAACATATATTTGTTTAATTGTTTTGGGTTTAACGCCGTTTTTCAACAGTATTTTAGTCAAGTATTGGCGGGCAGTTAACTTGAACAGTCTTCATGGATTCTGTACCTGTACCAACCTGTTCTGCCGCATGTAACTGCCAACTGCCCCACATGAATTATCAGAGGTGGAGGACAAATGATTTCAGACACAATGTATTTTAGCAAATCGTCACAGAGAACATATGCCCCGCCCTGGGATCGAACTCGCGACCCCGCGATCCGTAAACCAACACTCTCCCTACTGAGCTAAGCGGACGGACTATTGTAACATATAGTATGTGTCCTGTAGAGTAGGTTGGGTGTGAGCAATTGTAACAAATAGTATGGGTCTTATGGAGTAGGCCTGGTATTAGCAAATGTAACATTTAGTATGGGTCCTGTTGAGTAGGATCGGTATGAGCAACTGCAACATATAGTATGGATAATGTGGATTTGATTTGTTGTGAGCAATTGTAACATGAAATATAGGTCCTGTAGATTAGACTGGGTGTGAATATCTATACCTATGTGTCTGTAGTGTAGGAGGGGTGAGAGCAATTGTGACATATAGTGTTGGTCCCGTGGAGTAGGTTGGATGTGTGCAACTTTACCTGTAAAGTGGGTCATGTAGGGTAGGCTGGGCTTGAGTAACTAAAACCTGTACCATGGTATATGAATACAGATTGAGTACACCTAAAGACTGCAGAGTGAGAGTGAGGTGATGTAACAAGAGTTCCAAGAAGGTTTTTTATGAGAAGCTATAACCTTTTAGGTAGACAGAAAGTCACTTAAAACCGGCTATTTCAAAAGTAAATGTTCGTATCAGATTCCTGACATTGACAGCGGCACCAGTCAGTCAAAAGGAATGCTGGTTTCAGTAAAATTTAATGTTCATAACAGACCTCCCAGTGACAGCCCAGCAGTCAAAAGTACTGGCTGGTAAACCCAGTTGGTGTTCATAAGAGATTAGAGAATCACCAGTGATGATAAAGCACTCAAAAGGACTAGCTGCTAGTTCAAGTCAGTGTTCAAAACAGATCCCCAAGTGACGGCTCAGCATTCAAAACGTCTAGCTGCTAGTCCAAGTCAGTATTCATAACAGATTTCCAAGTGATAGTCCAGCAGTCAAAAAGACTAGCGGCTTGTCCAAGTTAGTGTTCATAACAAATCTCCCCGTGATGGCCGAGTAGTCAATAGGACTAGCTGCTAGTCCAAGTCAGTGTTCATAACAGATCTCGCAGTGATGGCCGAACACTCAAAAATGACTAGCTGCTAGTCCAAGTCCGTGTTCATAACAGATCCCTCAATGATGCCTGAGTAGTCAAATGGAATAGCTGCTAGTCCAAGTTAGGTTTTACTGAAGTTTTCAATAACTATGGCTAATAATATCACGCCGTTAGTCTGTTGCTGATGTGCTTCTATGAATTTGATGGCATCATAAGACAATATTATGATTTCATACTATCAATTCCAGTTTTATCTTTTTTTTTAACAAAACGGTGCTATTTTAGGAACCATAATTCCACACTATTAATTATTTGTTGTATTAGTCAAAGTGAGATACAACCATGTAGCACAAAATCCTGTCACAATATACTGGTGCTCACATGCAATGTTGTTTTTAATTAAGTTACAACACAAAAAACAGTATATATTTGAGAAGAACCTTTGGACAAATAATGTTTTTGAAGGATTAAAGGCAGAATTTAGTTACATAATTTTAATATCATTCGTATTTATGCATTTAATGTCATTTTATACAAAAAAGTCATTTCTTAGAGAAAATATCAGTTACAACCTTGTTGCGATAAAAGGACGGTATATATGTGTCATTACAGCAATTCCAACATAACTAGGTATTACCAAGCAGCACTGTTTTCTTCAGTGCATTTTGAAGACGAGGTTGAGAGCATGGCCATGTTTAATAATATGATGGTCCCTAAATAATTGTAAAAAGGTTAAAGTCCTTAGTTCCTATTTAAGTTTTTGTTTTGTTTTGTTTTTGGTCAGACAGCCTTTATTTATCAGGAAACAAACATGCGACATCAGGAGATATCAGAATAATTTATATTATTTGTTATATTAACTCGACAAAAACCATATTTGTCGAGTTTTCGTATTTTCGTGTCTCCGTGTCGGCGGGGCGAAAACACGATAGATTTAACGCGAAAACTCGACGTTTAAAGGGCGCTGACACGACAAATTAATCTGTCCAGTTTTCGTGTTGGCAGGTATAAATAGGTCGTGTCGGTGCCCTTTAAACGTTGAATTTTTGTGTTGTCGTGTTTTCGCCAAGCCGACAAGAACACACGACAACTAAGTTATTTGTCGAGTTTTCGTGTTGTCGTGTTTTCGCCCCGCCGACATGACAACATGAAAACACAACAAATACATTATTTGTTGAGTTTTCGTGTTTTCGCCCCGCCCACACGAAAACACAAAAAAATGACAAATTAGGTATTTGTCGTGTTTCCATGTTGTCGTGTTTTCGCCTCGTCGACACGAAAACACTAAATCTCGACTTTTTAGTTATTTGTCGAGTTTTCGTGTTTTCGCCTCGCCGACACGACAGCACGAAAACACGACAACTTATTTTCAGGTTAACCCCATCCTTACAGTGGAGTCACAGGGTTTATTGAAATGCAGGTATGAAATGGTGGATCATTGCTGCATTTTTGTCCAAAATTTGAGATACGTTATTGGGTCATGCCCTCCTATCTAAGGGGTCAGAGGGTATCCTCGCAGACATTTTTTAAATATAGGAATAAAATGATGGCCTATGTTGTATTTCTGGTTGTAAATTGTGAAAAACTATTATTCCTTTGCCAACATAGTTGGGTTGGGTGCAACTTTGACGGGAACATGTCATTTTGGGGATTGGGGTGGATGGCACGGCCATAAGCCCCGGCCTACGACCCCGAGCCTGTACAAAGAGAACAATAATTACGTATATACGTGGGCCTCAATGAAAATAAACTTATTCACACGAAATATTCCCGTTAACCCCCGTACCTTACAATTTAGGCTAAAAATGCAGCAGAGGCCATCATTTTATACATTTATTTCAAACATTTAACCCTTAGACTGATCCATCATTCAATCTGGGCAATGCCATTTATTATTTGAAGGGGTTTTCACTGAAAAGCGAACAGTGCAGTGCAGACATCAGTGTTAGCTGATCTTGGTCTGTATTGGTCACAAAGGCAAAATGACTTACTGCCAGCAGGCTAAAAGGTAAAAGGCAGAAACGCCCTGACCCACCTAACATTAGGGGTTAACCCCTTCCGTACCTTACCCCACTCGACTCGCCGGTGCCGCCTTCATTCTTTAACTGTTGCCGCACCCCGCACCCCAATGAAATATTTCTGGAACCGGACCAGTCACACATACACTTCGTATTCTAAAAACGACAACTGACATCTGACATATTATTGTACTGTTTTATAATCTTAAATCCACTAATGCAGCTTTTGTGAATGAAAATAAACTTTGAATTGACGGTTCGTTGGAGCAGAAAGAAAAATGCTTCTAAAACCTTTTGCCACATGCTTCAGAATAATTGTTACAGACGTCTGAAAAGAATTTTCGAGTTTTACGTGTTTTCGTGTCGGCAGGGCGAAAACAAGAAAACTTGACAAATAATGTATTTGTCGTGTTTTCATGTGGTCATGTCGGTGGGGCGAAACCACAACAACACGAAAACACGACAAATAACTAATTTGTCGTGTTTTCGTGTCGGCAGGGCGAAAACACGACAACATGAAAACTCGACGTTTGAAGGGCGCCGACATGACCTATTTATACCTGCCAACACGAAAAATCGACAGATACATTTGTCGTGTCGGCACCCTTTAAACGTCGAGTTTTCGTGTTGTCGTGTTTTCGTGTTTCCGCAACGCCGACACGACAACACAAAATACGAAAACTCGACAAATTAGGTTTTTGTCGAGTTGTCGTGTTTTCGTGTTGCCGTGTTTTCGCCCCGCCAATACGAAAACACTTAATGGTAGAAATCAGCCACCATACTTTTGCCCCGTTCTGGGCTTTCTGCGTATCAAGAAATTGATACCCGATTGTCAAAAAAAGGACATACAAACACTGAAATAGGAGCATTAAGTTACATTTACCAGGATTATCTCATATATTTTTACTTTATTTATGTAAAGGTCTGCATAATATAGTGTTACATGTAATTACGTTTTAATGTTAATTTAGTAATATGAGTAATTTATCTTTTCATATCTGTGTTGAAGTTTAGATCTAATTCTATTCCGCGGTTTAAGGTCTCTTCTATTATTATATATTCAGTAGAATGTCAATGTTGGTCTACAATTGTGAAACAAAAGTGAAATAAGTTGATTCAAATTGTCGTCAGTCGTCTGTTAACATTTAGCTTGTGATTGTGATAGATTGTATTTTTCAATTGATCTTCATTAATGTGTACCTGTCTCAAATAACTGTTGGCAGTATGCAAAACCATATTTCTAAAAATAGAAACTCATGTTCTATTTATAGTACCACTAGTTAAATATTGCACCGTCTTTTTGTATACCTTAGAAATTATTAACTTGTTATTGTTATAACCTGATGAAGGTATTTTAAATACCGAAACCGGTAGTTAAATTAAATAACAGTCTAAACTTTTCTGGTGTTCCGGCGTGTTGTTCTCCCCTCCCATCCTTATACTTTAGTTTCATGAATTTTTGTCAGAATATTTTGATGAAATCTAGGCCGAGTTCGCGAATGGGTCATCTTGAGTCAAAAACCAGGTCAATAGGTCGAAGAAAAGAAAAGCCTTATGTATGCGATAGAGACTGTATTTTTCAACTGATCTTTATAAAATTTTGTCAAAATGATAAACTTGATGACATCTAGGTTGATGTTGAATATGGGTTATCTAGGTTTTAAAAGTAGGTCACTATGTCAAATCAAAGAAAAACCTTTTGTATGCGATACAGACTGTAGTTTCTACATGCTCTTCGTGAACTTTGGTTAGAATGATTTCCTTGATTAAATCAAGGTTGATTTTGAATATGGGTTATCTGGGTTTACAAAGTATGTCACTAGGTCAATTCGAAGAAACAAAATGTGTATGCGATACAGGCTGTATTTTTCAATTGATCTTCATGAAATTAAGTCAGAATAACTGCCTTGATAAAGTCTAGGCCCAATTTGAATATGGGTCATCTTGGATTAAATAGTAGGTCACTAAGTCAAATCAAAGAAACACGTTGTTTATGCGATTGAAGCTGTAATTTTTAATTGATCTTTCATAAAATTTGGTCAGAATGAATGCATTGATGAAATTTAGGTTGAGTTCGAATATAGGTCATCTTGAATTATAAGAAAGGTCACTAGGTCCAATCAAAGATAAACCTTATGTCTGCAATAGAGGCTGTATTTTCCAATTGATCTTCATGAAATTTGGTCAGAATGATCACCTTGATGAAATCTAGGTCAAAATTGAATATTGATTATCTGGAATCAAAAACTAGGTCACTAGGTCATATCAAAGAAAATACTTGTTGAAACTCAAGAGACAACATTTTTGGTGCAATCATAATAAGAATTGTCCAGAATATTTGTTTCCATGAAATCACTAGGTCCAACATGTTTACACTGTTATGGTGTGTTTCTTACGTGAGCGACCTAGGGCCATATTGGCCCTCTTGTTTGTGTTTATTTGTTGTTAATTTAAAAAGGAATTTCCTAAGTCTTATACTAAATATTGAATCATTTGAATGTATAGCTGCATTAACTTTCAAGTGTATTACGGTGGTATTTCGAATAGAAAACTGCACAACGTGACAATTTACTAAGAGATATTGTATCATAATGATTAAAAGTAACATCTAAAATGATTTGTTTCTAATTTGTAATACAAGACAAAATATGCAGTATGTTTATATGGTATTATATAGCCTGTCATAAATGTTTGTTTCTGATGGTGTTAAATAAACGGGTAGCACATATACGACTTTGAAAGGATGACCGAAGTTATACATATTTTAGGTTTTCGTTAATACCAAGAGTATTGAAGTATTAATTCTATTTTTCATTTACATCTGATAATAGTGACTGATTATACAACCCGTGTTTCTTAACTACAAATGTACCTGAAAAGGGAATTGCATTTTGTACGGCCGGTCGTATAAATTGATTATATTTGCCGAACATAGGCCTCACATACACAATGTGAGATTATAAAACATTTTATCTTCAAATCAACCAATTAAACGGTTTAAAAAAAATGTCATTGGACAGATTCTGTCAGAGTGTATTATTTCTTAATATTCTTCACGCTCGCGGTAGAAAATTCCAAATTGCGTTCATTTGAAAGTTTTTGTTAATTACTGTATAATTTTGTGTGAAAATACATCCGTTACGAACAGATGCCTTTTAATTGTCATTATAAAAGACTCGATCGGCAGATTTGCCAGACTATTTTTCTATCAAGTAAAAGGACGATGGTAAAATATAATGAATAACCATCTGTTCTGTTTCAAGTCACAAGAAGGCAATGGTGTTGTACACTGTAATAGCTGGATTTCTGTTGAAATATCGCTTAGAAATATATAATTAAAAATCAAAAAAAAAATCAAACATTCTATTATTTACATTTTCTTTTTTAGCAGACAATATACTGTCAAATGATACCAAAATTATATTAGCTTACCTGGCATCAATATGCCGTCCATAAAAAAATACTCAAATAATATGAAAGATATTTAATTTCAAACTCTATAGTCCTGTTGAGTATACATTGAAATAACATCAGTTAAAATATTTATTTGATGCGTCGCTTATTTTCGAAATAATAAAAAAATCGCGATTTTCTGGAACAACCTTCGTACCACTTGTTTTATGTCTAGTTCTTTTTAAACAGACTGATAGCTTTTAGCTAACAAGAGCACAGCATGTCCAGTGTGAGCTATTGTGACCGCTCACTGTCCGTAGTCTTTCCGTTCGTGCATCCATCTCTCTGTCGTCCGCCAGTCCGTCAGCAGACGCTTTAAACTACACACCATGTGAAGTAATTAGCTGGAAATTGATGCAATTTAGCTTAGATGTTCCTTGTGTGTTCCTTCTCCAAGTTTCTGCATATAGGCGCAAGACATAGAAAAGTCTTCAAACAAATGTCCTCGGTTGATCCTCTACTATGAATATCAAAATTATTCCAGTGTTTAAAGAAATAGGCCACCAGCAGGCGAGGTCTCCTTTCCATATCTGTTTAAAGTTAAAACATTAAATTAAAAAGATCTTATCAGATCTGAGAACATAGATTGAAAAGAATTTCACAAGGATATTTTATGAAGATGATTCAAATTAAAAAAGAAATAGCAAGCAGAGGACTTTGTTACTTTTACCTATATGTATATTGCAGGCATTTTAAAAACGTTGTCAGGAGCTGTTGGTCTAATTTGAAAATAACTTCACTTTGCTGAGTATCTACCAAGAGTTTTCAAATTATTCTGATTTTACAAAAACATGGACGTTAAAATATTTTGAAAGACATCAATCTTGCGCAGCCCTCTACCACAAATTATTCTAATTCGTCGACACATAAACGGTTAACTTTCCTTCTATATACACTAAAACATAAATGAAGCGGGATATTTTAAAAAAAAATAATCTCGGTAGAAAGTGGAGTCACAATTTTGAAAAAAGTCACGGGATTGTTTATTTGGTTGGCCATCTACAAGATTGCTCAAACTCTTCTGTTGTATATTGTTAAACTGTGTAAATTTGATTAAATTCAATTTTACACTAGCACATATAGACGCGGATAAAGCATAGAGAAGTCATAATATTTGTGTGATGAAGAAACATTACCTATGCTGAAAAAGTATAATCTTTTAAAATTATACAGAGGTAAACGAGCTGGTCGCCGGAGGATAAAGTCTAAAGCTGATGTTCACTTGACAAATTTGACCCAAAATTAAACTAGATCATAAAATTATATTAAATGCACACAGAATGAAACAATTTGAATCGTTCAAATTTGACCGAAATCAAACTCGATCATTCATTCTTATTAAATGCCCAAAGAAAGAAACAATTGAAACTTTTAACTGTGAAAATAAGGTCTGTGCTGGGAAAATCTGCTGACCTTCTCCAGTACATATTGGAGGAGTGTATAAACCTCTGTGTGATCACTGAAACTTGAATGCAGTCGGATGGTGATGACGTTGTCAGGGAAGAATTTTCTCAGGATGGTCATATTCTTGACCTAATGATCACAAAACTAGAAGACAAACGTGTGGAAATCTTAGAACTATTGTTAGACTATTACATCTCTGACCACTGCTTTGTTAGTTGTGACATTGAACAGTGTCGTCCTCCCTTGATCTAAAAGAAATCAAATCTCGCAATTGGAAATCTATATCCAGTGACATATTACAAGCAAAATTCGGACAATTAAACAACATTGTAGTGGACTCATCCAATGTTAACGACCTTGTGTCTGAATTTCACAAGAATCACGTCAGACATTGTTCAGAAACATGCCCTCTAAAGAAAGGACATATTATCTGTAGACCGACAGTGCCTTGGTACTCAGGATATCTAAAACAGCTGAAACAGTACAAACGATCGATAAAGAAGATCTATAAGAAAATCTGACCTGTCAAAGAAAGTATACAGTGGTGTAAGAAACATATAGTGCTGCACTTTTTAGGACCAATGATGAGTACTACCAGAACAAGACCGGAAGCAGAGGGAATCATCAAAAAAGCTATATGCTGTTACATCAGATTTACTGAGATGGTCGAAGGACAATCCACTCCCATTACAAACATGTGCAGTATCTTTGGCACACGACTTCCTACGATACTTTGACGATAAAATAACTAAGTTGAGGAATGATCTTGACACTATACCAATTGAAACACACAGCAACACACAGCAATGGTAATTCTTCCTACTTAAATCCACCTGTGATTATGAATAAATTCACTGCGTTCAAACCACTGAAAGTATTACGCTGGCTTCCAGTTTAGGCTAGAATAATGTTTAAAGTCCTAGTAATAGTCTTCCGTGTCAGCAATGGTACAGCTCCAATATCTGAAGGAAACGTTTGAACCTACTCGACAACGGTACAGACTACGTTTAAAAAGTGACACTAACTCGATCATCCCTTGACGGCAAACCATTGAGCAGACAGATCTATGACCGTCGTCGATCCAAAATTGTTGAAAAATCTACCTAGCTATCTAAAGGACATTCAGTCTAAAAAAGATAATAGGTAAGGGTAGTTTTCTCGGAAGCACAGAGTACTAAAACACAGCCACAGAGCCACGCATTTGCATAGATGGCCCAAAACAAAAGAAGCTGTAATGGAAAATATTTCAGACGGGTTGCTTCAAACATCCAACAAGTACATATAAATTTATGCTAAATATAGATGGAGGAGAAGGAAATGGTAATGGGCAAAAGTTGGCCGGGGGTAGGGGTAGGGACGGGGTTCGGGGTGGAGAAACCCGAAGCGGAAAATTGAACAAGACAGAATATACAAAGGGAATGCCAAGATCCATAATAACAGTCACACTACAACGTAAACCACAATAGCGCAGACACTTGTTTACTAAAGATAAATTATATACAACCACGACTAATTGAATAACATAGAAAATGAACAAGCAACACATAAGAAAACAGTAGGGCACAGTTATAGACTCAGAAGCATACAAACGCATCCACACAAGTAAAATAAAAAACTATCGTGTACCGTCTTAGGAAATTCTGCTTTAGATCAAAACTGAAAACATATTTGTTTGTTTAGTCAGTTTCATGAAAAATGAGTGTACTCTTGTTCAAATACAGAATATCAATATATATATAATTTATATATAGTTCTAGAATTCTGTTCATATTTTTAATGTTTATGTTTTAAATGTGTGGTATGTAATTGGAAAGCGCAATAGAATATGTTATAATTTTTACGCTATATAAATTCCATGTATTTGTATTTATGTCTTTATCATTTTAGATGGATATTCCAAGCCGCTGCTGTTGCAGAATTACACTGGTAAGTCTAGTTAAGTCTAGAAAATATACAGGAAATGGTAATATATTTTACATTCCATATACAATACATTTAATTCATGAGTAATTTATTGTTTCATTTTTTAAATATTACAATTAAGCAAATTAAAGGTAAGATAATGAATATACGATATAGTGTCAGCGTTCTTAATATACTTCTAAAAGCGACAATGTACCAGAATACTAGAGCTTTACATTTCTTTATTCGGCTAATTGGTTCTACAATACTACATATAAAAAAATTGTAATTTCAAACCTTATTCGAATGGCTGATACATTTATTTCCAGTTCTTTGGTTTAAAACTATTACTTGAAATATACTACACTATCATAAAGGCGGCACTTTCCTTTCAATCACACCTGCCGCTTTTCTTATCTGCTCCCTTGCCCTAGCGCTTGAGAAGTCCCGAGGAGAACCCTGCTACTGCATACATTGAAATATGCCTAATTTATAACCAGGACCTATATTTATGCGTGTTTCATACGAAGTTTCTACATAGTTAAAACTTAAATTAGTTTTACCTCTATATTTATTTTGAATATGAGATGAGTAACTAAATTTTTGTTTAGCTACATGAGGGTTCACCATTACTGACCGACAAATATATTTCAAGCGACGCATCTCTCTTTTTCTTCGCGTAGATCTTTGTTTCTATATTCATCTAAATCTAACGTCTATGCAGCATAGCCGGATGTCAGTACATTTGTATTCTTCAACGTTTAGGGGTTCATCTATGGTGAACTAGATTCGCGGGATATGCATATGCTTTCCGTCTATTTCATAAGACATCATGACTGAAGCCATTCGTACTTAACCTTCAATTCGTGTGGAGTAGGTGTCAGTTACTTGTGGAAAACATGGGCCTGTTACAAAAAAAACTTTTTTGTACGAAGCTCGTACGAGTTTTCGTATGCTAAACATATGGACATTTTAAGAAGTTCGCACGCCTGTTTCACAAAACTTTCGTACAAAGTCAGTGCAAAATAATTCCGTACGTTTCATGTTTTAACAAAAATCTCTTTTCTCTCCATAAACAAAATGATTTCCTGTGTAATGATGAAATCTGTTATAAAGACCAAGGTAAGCATAAAACACCAGACATACTTTACAGCAGATGTAGAATAAATAAGATAAACTAATAGTCCGTTATCCTCTCATGATAGCTCTTAGAGTTATGTTTATGAATATAATAGAAATTTCTATTTCAGAGTAAATAATCAATCATTCTTTGTATTGTTTAATTCAAAACACAAAAAAAGCAGAGCATCCCGCGCTCAAGTAACGATAATATATCATAAGTTGCTTTTTGTCAAAATCAGACGAACTAAAAATAAGATCTGTTCAAAATATTGCTGTCTCTTGTTTGAAAGAAAAGAAAACGGATTTAAGACAGCTTCAAGTTTCACTTTGTTTTATACTAAGCCGAAATACCAAGCGCAATGATATGTTAATATGTATTTTGAGTCGACAAGACTTCTACACATAAGCATAAGCTCTTAAGAGATTTTACAACCGAAAATATCGTCCTTTCAGCGCAACACGGTTGTTACTGCATTTTACACTTTTATTCAGGAGAAGCACAAAACTTCCCTATTTTGTAAAGACACAGAAACAAAGGGCTTGTTTTGATATCTATTTCATAAATCGTAAAGAAGTAAACTTGTATCTATAGATATAGAACAATTATTGAAAATAGAAGAGATTTTGTGAATTGATTGATTTACAACCTTGTTGCACTGAATTAAACAAAATTTTTACATAATTATATTTCTGTGCAACAAGGTTGTATGTCGTGACATAATTGAAAAATATCAGGTAGTGTGCATGACAAACAATTACAAATGAATGTACTAATCCACCAAAAACATTTGACAGTGACGACATTTTGTCAACAAACTATAAATAAGCATGGTAATATCCCTAACGGATGTATGATTATGATAGATAGAAATATGTCCTTGTCAATTAAGATATTCCTAGTAAGGTATAGCCCAGTGTATGTGTTGGCTGCTCGTCAAGCAGGCGATGCAAGTTCGAAACTGTTTGTAGGCGAGGTGTATTTAGTTATTTTTTGTAGCAAAACATAAAATAAAGTTGGAAATATTTCTTACATTTGCTTTCCTTTTTAGCTCAGGGTGAGCTATGAGGATCACTCACCGTCCGGCGTCCGGCGTCCGTCGTCCGAAAACTTTTACTTTAAACGACATCTCCTCATAAACCGCTACGCCAATTTCATCCAAACTTCACAGGAATGTTCCATGTGTGAAGCTCTACAAAAATTGTTCAAAGAATTGAATTCCAGGTAGAACTCTGGTTGCCATGGCAACCGAAAGGAAAAGCTTTAAGAATCTTCTTCTCAAAAACCAGAAGCCCTAGAGCTTAGATATTTGATGTGAAGCATTGCTTGATGGACCTCTATTAAGTTTGTTCAAATCATGACCTCGGGATTAAAATTGGCCCCGCCCCAGGGGTCACTTGATTTTACATAGGAAAATCTTAAAAAATCTTCTTCTCAAAAACCAGAAGCCCTACAGCTTAGATATTTGACATGTGGCATTGCCTAGTGGACCTCTACTAAAGTTGTTCAAATCATGACCCCGGATTCAAAATTGATCCCGCCCCAGGGGTCACTTTATTTTACATAGATTTCTATAGGAAAATCATCAAAAAAAATTAAAAAATAAACTAGGAGGCCTAGAGCTTAGATATTTGACATGTTGCATTGCCTAGTAGACCTCTACAAAATTGATTCAAATCATGACCCCCGGGTCAAAATTGACCCCGCCCCAGGGGTCACTTGATTTTACATAGGAACATCTTCAAAAATTCTCTAAAAATAAAAAGGAAAGCCTAGAGCTTAGATATTTGACATGTGACATTGACTGGTGAACCTCTACCAAATTTATTCAAATCATGATCCCGGGATCAAATTAACCCCGCCCTATGGGGTTAATTGATTGTACATAGAAAAAACTTCAATTTTTTCTTAAAATAAACCAGAAGGCCTAGAGCTTAGATATTTGACATGTGGCATTGCCTAGTAGATCTCTACAAAAATTGTTCAAATCTTGACTCCCCAGGGTCATATTGACCCAGCCCCAGGGGTTATTTGATTGAACATAGAAAAAACTTAAATTTTTTCTAAAAATTAACCAGAAGGCCTAGAGCTTAGATATTTGGTATGTAACATTGCCTAGAAGACTTCTACAAACTTTGTTCAAATCATGACCCCAGGGTAAAATTGGACCCGCCCCAGTGGTCACTTGATTTTACATAGGAAAATTTTCAAAAAATTTCTAAAAAAAACACCAGAAGGCCTAGAGCTTAGATAGTTGTCATGTAGCATTGCCTAGTAGACCTCTACAAAATTTGTTCAAATCATGACCCCCGAGATCAAATTGACCCCCATAGGGTTACTTGATTGTACATAGAAAAATCTTTAAAATTTTCTAAAAATAAACCAGAATGCCTAGATCTTAGATATTTGACATGTAGCATTTCTTAGTAGACCGCTACAAAATTTGTTCAAATCATGACCCCCGGGATCAAATTGACCCCGCCCCATGGGGTTACTTGATTGTACATCGAAAAAACTTCAATATTTACTTAAAATAAACCGGAAGGCCTAGAGCTGAGATATTTGACATGTAGCATTGTCTAGTAGATCTCTACGAAATTTGTTCAAATCTTGACCCCCCAGGGTCATATTGACCTAGTCCCAGGGGTTACTTGATTGTACATAGAAAAATCTTTAAATTTTCTAAAAATACACCGGAAGGCCTAGAGCTTAGATATTTGGTATGCGACATTGCCTGGAAGACTTCTACAAACTTTGTTCCCGCCCCAGGGGTCACTTGATTTTACATAGGAAAATTTTCAAAATTTTTCTTAAAATAAACCAGAAGGCCTAGAGCTTAGATAGTTGACATGTAGCATTGCCTAGTGGACCTCTACAAAATTTGTTCAAATCATGACCCCCGGGGTCAAACTGACCCCGCCGTATGGGGTTACTTGATTGTACATCGAAAAATCTTCAAAATTTACTAAAAAAAACCAGAAGGCCTAGAGCTTAGATATTTGACATGTAGCATTGCCTAGTGGATCTCTACAAAATTTGTTCAAATCTTGACCCGCCCTAGGGGTCACTTGATTTTACATCGGAAAATCTTCAAAACATTTCTAAAAATAAACCAGAAGGCCTAGAGCTTAGATAGTTGACATGTAGCATTGCCTTGAAGACCTCTACAAAATTTGTTCAAATCATGGCCCCCGGGGTCAAATTGACTCCACCCAATAGGGTTACTTGATTGTACATAGAAAAATCTTCAAAATTTTCTAAAAATAAACCAGAAGGCTTAGAGCTTAGATATGTCAAATGTAGCATTGCCTAGTGGACCTCTACAAAATTTGTTCAATTCATGACTCCCCAATGGTCAAATAGACCCAGGCCCAGGGGTTACTTGATTTTTCATAGGAAAATATTCAAAATTTTTCTTAAAATAAACCAGAAGGCCTAGAGCTTAGATAGTTTACATGTAGCATTGCCTAGTGGACCTCTACAAAATTTGTTCAAATCATGACCCCGGGGTCAAAATTGACCCGCCTCAGGGGTCACTTGATTTCATTAGAAAATTTTCAAAAAAATTCTAAAAATAAACCAGAAGGTCTAGATCTTAGATATTTGACATGTAGCATTGCCTAGTAGACCTCTACAAAATTTGTTCAAATCATGACCCCCGGGATCAAACTGACCCCGCCCCATGGGGTTACTTGATTGTACATCGAAAAATCTTCAAAATTTACTAAAAATAAACCGGAAGGCCTAGAGCTTAGATATTTGACATGTAGCTTTGCCTAGTGGATCTCTATAAAATTAGTTCAAATCTTGACCCGCCCAGGGGTCACTTGATTTTACATTGGAAAATCTTCAAAAAATTTCTAAAAATAAACCAGAAGGCCTAGAGCTTAGATAGTTGACATGTAGCATTGCCTAGTAAACCTCTACAAAATTTGTTCAAATCATGATCCCCGGGGTCAAATTGACTCCGCCCAATAGGGTTACTTGATTGTACATAGAAAAATCTTCAAAACCAGAAGGCCTAGATCTTAGATATTTGATATGTAACATTGCCTAGTAGACTTCTACAAACTTTGTTCAAATCATGATCCCCGGGGTAAAATTGGCCCCGCCTCAGGGGTTACTTGATTGTACATCGGAAATTCTCCCAAAAAAATTCTAAAAATCATCAGTTTGACATTTGAAACATGTAGCTCATATTACTTTGGTGAGAGATCCAGGGTCATCATGACCCTCTTGTTTAAAGAAAAATGCTGTTTTTTTATACTATTTTGTTGTTGTGTTTTGTTTGTTTTATTATAGATTATATCAATCTTTTATTTTATTATGAAAAATACCAGATGTAGATGCAACATATGTCTGTTTCACCGTCAGTCAACTGTGTCTGTCTCACTGTAAGTCAACAGTGTCTGTCTCATCGGCACGAGAAAATCAAGATAAGTATCAATTGAAATAATACCATGCGGGCAAAATGTTTCGCTGACCAGGTTTGAACTCGGTACGTTTTGATTACTTCGGTAGCCCCGTTATCCTCTGGGCTACGTATTATCATAGGTAAAGAAACATAATGAAAATCTAGGACAATATAAGATAATCATTGGAATGTAAATACAATACGTCACTGCCAGGTATCGCTGGTCCGATTGTAGCATCTGTAACCTAAAGCCATGCCCTAAGTCTTACCTCAATGGCTATGAAACTTAAATGATTTCAATATATATTACGGGTCCTGTAAAGTAGGCTGGGTGTTAGAATCTATACCTATGGGTATATCGCGCTGGTCTTGTGGAGTAAGCTAGGTTTGAGCAGTTGTGACATATAGTATCGGTACTGTGCAGTGGGCTAGGTTAACAATTGTAACATACAGGATGTGCATTGTGGAGAATGCTGCGTGCGGGCAATTGTAACATATAGTATGGGTCCTGTAGAGTTGGCTGGCTATAAGCAGTTGTAACATATAGAGATCTAGTATGGTTCATGTAAGAGCACGTTTGATGTGAGCATTTGTAACATATAGTATAGGATCTCTGGAGTAGGCTGCCTGTGAGCAATTGTAACATATAGTATGGATGCTGTAAAGTAGACTTGATGGTAGCAACTGTATCATAAAGTATGGGCCCTGTGAAGTAGGCAGGACGTGAGAAGCTATACCTATGGGACCTGATGAGTTGGAGTGGTGTTAACATTTGTAACATACACTGTAGTTTGGGTCCTGTTGAGTAGCCTCGGTGCGGGAAGTTATACCTATGGTTTCTGTGGTGTGAGCAATTGTTGTGTCCTGTGAAGTAAGCTGGGTAATAGCAATTGAAACATATATTATGTGTCCTGTGGAATACGCTGGGTGTAAGCAATTGTAACATATACTATGGGTCCTGTGGAGTTGTCTGTGTGTGCGCAATTGTAACATTTTGATTGGGTCCTTTGAAGTAGGCTGGGTGATAGTAATTGGAACATAAATAATGGTCCTGTGGAGTAGGCTTGGTGATAGCAATAGTAACATATAGTATGGGTCCTGTAGAGAAGGCTGGTTATGAGCAATAGTAACATATAGTATGGGTCTGTGGAGGAGGCAGGTTGTGAGCAATTGTAACATTTAGTATGGTTCCTGTGGAGTAAGCTAGGCGTGAGCAATCGTAACATATAGTATGGGTCCTGTAGAGTAATGTGGGTGTTAGCAATTATAACATATAATATGTGAACTGTGAAGTAGGCTAGGTACGCAATTGTAATATATAATATGGGTCTTGTGGAGTAGACTGAGTGTGAGCAATTGCAACATATACTATGGATATTTTGGAGTAGTCTTGATTTAGCAATTGTAATATATATTGTATTTGTCATGTGAAATAGGCTAGGTGTCAGCAATTGTAACATATATTATGTGTCCAGTGACGTAGACTGGAGGTAAGGAATTGTAACATAATTATATTATGGCCCTGTAGAGTAGGATCGGTGTGGTGCGCAATGGTAACGTATAGAATGGTTCCTCTGGAGTAGGCTTGGTGTGAGCTATTATTGTAACCATATGGGGTAGGTTAGGTAAGTAATTGAAGTATATAGTATGGGTCTGAGGAGTGGACATGGTGTGAAAAACTGGAACAGATAGTATGCATCCTTTGAAGTAAGCAGGGTGTGAGTAATCGTAACGTAGGATATGGGTCCTGTAGTGTAGGCTTGGTGTGAGCAATTGTAACATATAGTATGGTTCCTGTGAAGTAGGCTCGATGTGAGCAACTGTAACGTATAGTATACGCCTTGAGTAGTATTCAGGATGTGAGCAATTGTAACATAACAGTATGGTTCTTGTGGTGTTGACTGAATGAGTGCAGTTGTCACATATAATATGGTATGTGGATCAGGCAAGGTGTGAACAATTGTAATATATAATATGGTCTTGTGGAGCAGGCTAGTTAGTAGATATTGTAACATATAATATAAGTCCTGTGGATTATGTTTGGTGTGAGCAATTGTAACATTTAGTATGGTTCCTGTGGAGTAAGTTGGGTGTGAGCAATTATAACATATATTATGAATCCTGTAGAGTAGCTAGCTGAGCAATTGTAACATATAGTATTGGTCCTGTAGAGTAGGCTGGGTGTGAGCAATTGTAACATATTGTTTGGGTCCTGTGGTTTAGGCAGGGTATGAGCAATTTTAACATATAGTTTTGGTCCGTGGAGTAGACTGGTTGTTAGCAATTGAAACATATAAAACATGTCATGTGGATAAGGTTTGGTGTAAGCAATTGCAACATTTGGTATGGGTCCTGTGGCGTAGGCTGGGTGTGCACAAAACATATAGTATGGATCCTGTAGAGTAGGCTCGGTGTGAGCAATTGTAAAATATAGTATGGGTCCTGTAGAGTAAGCTGTATGTGAGCAATTGTAATATATAGTATTGTTCCTGTAGAGTAGGCAGGGTGCGAGCTTTTGTAACATATATTATGCGTCTTGTGGAGCAGGCTATGTGGGAACATTTGTATCATGAAGTATGTGTCCTGTGGAGAAGACTAGGTGACCGATAGTAACATATAGTATGAGTCCTGTGGATTTGACAGTGTGTAATCAATTGTAACATAAGGTATGGGTCCTATCGAGAAGGCTGGTTGCGAGAATTTGTAACATATAATATAGTTCCTGTTGATTAGGTTTGGTGTGAGAGACTTTAAGGTACAATATGGATCATGTTGAGTAGGCTTAGTGTGAGCTATAGTAACAAATAGTACGGGTCCTGTGAAGTAGGCTTGGTGTGAGCAATTTTAACATAAAAATACTATGGGTCTTGCAGAGTAGGCTGGGTGTGAGCAATTGATAAAGTGTGGGTCCTTTGTAGTTGCTTAGATGTGAGCAGTTATTTTGTTGTGAGCAACTGCAAAATACAGCATGGGACCTGTGGTGTAGGTGGGGTGTGAGCAATTATAATAAATAGAATGGGTCGGTGTGAACTGTTGTATCATATTGTATGGTTTATGTAAGAGTAGGTTTGGTGTGAGCATTTCTAACATATAGTAAAGGATCTCTGAAGAAGGCTGCGTATGAGCAATTGTAACATATAGTATGGGCCCTTTAAAGCAGACTGGATGGTAGCAATTGTAAAATATAGTATTTGTCATGTGAAGTAGGCGGGACGTGAGTAGCTATACCTATTTGACCTGATGAGTTGTGAGCAATTGAAACAAAGTATGGGTCTTGTGGAGTAGCCTGCATTGAGTAATTGTAACATATAATATAGGTCCTGTGAAGTAGGCTGGGTGTGAGCAATTGTAACATAAAGTATGTTTCCTGTGGAGTAGACTGGGTGTGAGGAATTGTAACGCATAGTGTGCGCCCTCTGGAGTAGGCTGATTGTGAGCAATTGTAACATTTTGTATGGGTTATGTGAAGTAGGCAAGGTGTGAGCAATTGTAAGTTACAGTATGGTTCCTGTGGAGAAGGCTACTTGTTAGCAATCGAAGCATATAATATTGGACCTGTCGATTAGGTTTGGTGTGCGGAATGGGTCCTGTGAAGTAGACTGGGGGTGAGGAATTGTAATATATAGTAAAGGTCCTGTAGAGTGAACTGTATGTGAGCAATTGTAACACATAATATGGGTCCTGTGAAGTAGGCTGGGTGTGAGCAAAATAACATATAATATGGGTCCTGTGGATAAGGCGGGGCGTGCGCAATTGTAACATATAATAATGGTCTTGTGGAGTAGGCGTGATGTGCGTAATTGTAACATATAGTATAGGTCATGTAAAATAATCTGTGTGATAGTAATTGTAACATATTTGATGGGTCCTGTGGAGTAGGCTGGTTGTTAGCAATTGTAACATGTAACTTAGATCCCGTGGATTAGGTTTGGTGTGAGCAATTTTAACATATTTTTTTTTATTCTGGGTCCTGTGAAGTAGACTGAGGATGAGTAATGGTAAAGTATAGTAAAGGTCCTGAGGTCCAAGCTTGATGTGAGCATTTGTAACATATAGTATTGGTCCAGTGATGTTGGCTGGGTGACAGCAATTGAAACATAGCGCAAGGGTCCTGTTGAGTAGGCTGGGTGTGAGCAATTGTAACATATAGTATGGGTCCTGTGGATTAGATAGTGTTTGAGCAATTGTAACACATAGCATGGGTCCTGTGGAGTAGGCTGGTTGTTAGCAATCGAAACATATAATATAAGTCCTGTGGATGAGGTTTGATGTGAGGACTTTTAACATATATTATGGGTCCCATTAAGCATACTGAGGGTGAGGAATTTAACAAGACCCTGTAAAGTAAGCTAGGTGTGAGCTGTTGTAACATATAGTATGGGTCCTGTGAATTAAGCTGGGTGTGAGCAATTGTAACTTATAGTATGGGTCCTGTGAATTAGGTTTGGTGTGAGCAATTGTAACATATAATATGGGTCCTGTAGAGCAGTCTTGACTTGAGCAATTCTCACATATATTATGCGTCTTCTGGCGTAGGCTTTGTGTGAGCAATTGTAACACATAGTATGGGTTCTGTGGAGTAGGCTGGGTGTGGGCAATGGTAACATATAGTATTGGTCCTGTATTGTAGGCTAGGCGTGAGCAATTGTAACACATACTATGTGTCTTCTCGAGTAGGCTGGATGTGAGCAATTATATCATATATTCAGTGTCCAGTAGGCTAGACTGGGTGTGAGCAAGTGTCAAATATAGTATGCGTCTTGTTGAGTAGGTTAGGTGTGTGTAATTGTAACATATAGTATGGGTCCTATAGTGTAGACTGGGGACGAGGAATGGTAACATATAGTATTTGCAATAGATGAGCAATTGTAACGTAAAATATGGGTCCTGTGAATTAAGCTGTGTGTGAGCGATTGTAACATATAGTATGGGTCCTGTGAAGTAGGCTGGATGTCAGCAATTGTAACATATATTATGGGTCCTGTATAGTAGGCTGGGCTTTAGCAATTGTAACATATAGTATGGGTCCTGTGGAGTAAGGTGGATGTGAGCAATTGCAATATATAATATGGGTCCTGTAGAGTAGACTTGGCTTGAGCAGTTGTAAAATATATTATGCGGCTCGTGGAATAGGCTTGATGTGAGCAATTGTAACATATATTTGTTTGTTTGTTTTGAGTTTAACGCAGTTTTTCAACAGTATTTCAGTCAAGTATCGGGGGGGGGGGGGGGGGGGGCAGTTAACCAAACCAGTCTTTCTTGATTCTGTACCAATACAAACCTGTTCTGCCGCAAGTAACTGCCAACTGCCCCACATGAATTATCAGAGGTGGAGGACAAATGATTTCAGACACAATGTCTTTTATCAAATCGCCATGGAGAACATTCCCCAGCCCGGGGATCGAACTCGCGACCCCGCGATCCGTAAACCAACACTCTCCATAAAGAGCTAAGCGGGCGGGCTGTTGTAACATATAGTATGTGTCCTGTAGAATAGGCTGGGTGTGAGCAATTGTAACAACTAGTATGGGTCGTATGGAGTAGGCTTGGTGTTTGTAAATGTAACAATTAGTATGGGTCCTGTTGAGTAGGCTCGGTATGAGCAATTGTAACATATAGTATGGGTCCTTTGGATTTGGTTTGGTGTTAGCAGTTGTAACATGTAATATAGGTCCTGTTGATTGGACTGAGTGTGAATATCTATACCTATGTGTCTTCTGTAGTGTAGGAGGGGTGAGAGCCATTGTGACATATAGTGTTGGTCCCGTGGAGTAGGTAGGATGTGTGCAACTTTACCTGTAAAATGGGTCATGTAAGGTAGGCTGGGCTTGAATAACTAAAACCTGTACCATGGTATATAAGTACAGATTGAGTACACCTAAAGACTGCATAATGGGTCTCTTAAATTAGACTGAGGGTGAGTTGCTGTAACATGAGTTCCAAGAAGGTTTACTATGAGAAGATATAACTTGTAGGTAGACAGAAAGTCTCTTAAAACCGGCTATTTCAAAAGTAAATGTTCGTATCAGATTCATGACATTGACAGTGGCAGCCAGTCAGTCAAAATGAATGCTGGGTCCAGTAAATGTTCATAACAGACCTCCCAGTGACAGCCCAGCAGTCAAAAATACTGGCTGGTAGACCTAGTTGGTATTCATAAGAGATTCACCAGTGATGATTAAGCACTCAAAAGGACTAGCTGCTAGTTCAAGTCAGTGTTCATAACAGATCCCCCATTGACGGCTCAGCAGTCAAAAGGTCTAGCTGCTAGTCAAAGTCAGTATTCATAACAGATCTCCCAGTGATAGTCCAGCAGTCAAAAAGACTAGCTGCTTGTCCAAGTCAGTGTTCATAACAAATCTCCCAGTGATGGCCGAGTAGTCAAAAGGACTAGCTGCTAGTCCAAGTCAGTGTTCATAACAGATCCCTCAGTGATGTCTGAGCATTCAAAAGGAATAGCTGCTAGTCCAAGTCAGACTATACTGAAGTTTTCAATAACTATGGCTAATAATATCACGCAGTTAGTCTGTTGCTGATGTGCTTCCATGAATTTGATGACATCATAAGACAATATTATGATGTCATACTATGTATTCCAGATTTATCTTTTTTGAACAAAACAATGCTTTTTTAGGAACCATAATTCCACACTATTAATTAATTGTTATATTAGTCAAAGTGAGATACAACCATGTAGCACAAAATTATCCTGTCATAACATACTGGTGCTCACATGCAATATTGTTTTTTCTTAAGTTACAACCTTGTTGCACAAAAATCAGTACATGTATATATTTGAGATAAACCATTGGACAAATAATGTTTTGAAGGGTTAAAGGCAGAATTTAGTTACATACTTTTAATATCATTCGTATTTATGCATTTCATGCAGAAAAGTCATATTTATAGAAAAATATCGGTTACAACCTTGTTGCGATGAAGGGACGATATATATGTGTCATTACTGCAATGCCAACATAACTAGGTAATAACAAGCAGCACTGTTTCCTTCAGTGCATTTTGAAGACGAGGTTGAGAGCATGGCCATGTTTGATAATATGATGGTCCCAAAATAATTGTAAAAAGGTTAAAGTCCTTAGTTCCTATTTAAGTTTTTGTTTTGTTTTGTTTTTGGTCAGACAGCCTTTATTTATCAGGAAACAAACATGCGACATCAGGCGATATCAGAATAATTTATATTATTTGTTATATTGTTAACGTAACACATTAAGCACAGACAATGTATCATTGCTATGATAATAGTTGAATTGCCGTAAATGATAGGACTTTGGTCATTCATGGCTGAATCAGGATAATTACATTGACACCTGTATCCCAGTATCACACATTATGTTATATAAATAGTAAAGGGAACCAACTAATTGTTGGAGCAAGTACTCGTAGTAAAATACTATATACGAATTTGGGCCAATCAGAAAAATCTTCTAAAAATATCAGCAATCAAAGCGCACTTCTGATAGAGTATAAATAGGTAAACGGACGACAGTGTATTTATTCTGTATCCAGCGACTGATGTAGAAACACCGAGTTTCCAACTAATAATTTATCACAGTAACTTGATAAGAAAGCTATTGCAGCTACACAAAACCACGGCGGAAAAATATTGAAAAGAAGATGTTTGACGTTCATAGACTAAAGAAGAGTTGCAGAATTGTAACGAGGTTTCGAAATTTAGGACCAGCGCATAAAAGTTATACCTTTACGGAACTGTCATATGCTACAGACGATAGCAAATATAGGCTGAACGTGGAAAATCTGAGACAGAGATATAGAGCTGGTTAAACTGCCGAGACAGTAGGAGAGTTCCAGCTTAGGATGAGGTTCAGCGTTATTGGCGAAGTACAGCCAAAGCATCGGGATTATACCTATATGAAAGATGAATGTTATATATGATAGCATATATGCGTCGAGCATTCAGGAGTCAGGGCAAACATTTTGTGTTGCAGGATCAATTCAGAAGACTGAACATCATTGATATGATCTATGAGATAGGACTCATATGTTGTTGATTCAAAGACATCGTCTGACAGGAACTTCAACAAAAAGGACCAGTCAAGTATAGTACCTCGAGCCTATAGTAGTTTTGAATGAATATCATTAGTTGCAGGTTGTCAGACTAAGTTTAAAACATTTTGTGATTTGCCTGATCCAGAAATTATCTAGCTCATAATTTAAATCTTATACAAATCATTGGTACACGAATCATTTAGGCAAGTTAGCCAGAGCAAAATTTTATTTATGAGATATATAGGTCTCAGCAGTTCAACATTTTAACAAAGGCATTCTACATAGTTTGTCAGCTAGTCTAAGTCATAGTCACCTTAGCGATTGGGCGCATTTCATTGCTCAAGATACTAAAGGTGTAGGTACTTTCTTGGGCCATATAACAAGTATCGTGACAGGCGATATATATATTCGAAAGAAGGAACATCATACGATCGGATTTTCTTTTTAATAAGTAATAAATAGACTGATTCAAAACACTCCAGTACTAAGCGGCAGAAAAATATCAACTTGTATATATTGCGGTGTTTTATGTATATCATATCAAAATATTGTTATTTACACCTTGACCCTTCCTTTTGTATAATATTGAATTAGACGTTCGCTCAAAACAAACGTATTTTGTCAGGATAAAAAATGCGTTTACATGTGTAGGTAATGGTGATTTTTATTTGAGATTTTATTTAAAAACAATATATCCCAAACAGTGATCTATAGTTGGTTGTGCTCTCGTAATATAATTCCCTCGCATCTAACTCTTACCTGATTTTACTCAAGGGCAAACCACTGTTTGCAATACATTATTTCGATTCTATTTTATTTATTTATTTTATTGGGTTTAACGTAGCACCGACACAATTTTAGGTCATATGGCGACTTCCAAGAATTGATGGTGGAGGAAGACCCCAGGTGCCCCTCCGTGCATTATTTCATCATTATTATTATTATTATTATATTATCAACATTTTCAAAGATATTCAATAAATATTTGCCCTTAGAGGGAGCTTTTCTTTTTCCAGCGCACCGCAGTGACAACTGACGCTATATGACGTAATAATTTTGACATACAATTCAGTGTATGTTTTGCGTAATAACACACAGTATCAGACTTCTCGTTTTAATAGGGATAAATCAATTGTGTTAGAAAGTGCTTTAACGTAGCAGAAATTCTTTCGCGGATTCACAAGCTAGATCTAATATATCTGACGTATTTTTGTACAATCATTTAAATCTATACATTTTTTACTTATATGTGAATGAAAACAGCAGTACGTTGTACAATCACTTTCAGTAGAACTACAACAAATGATATGTTTATTAAGGATATACTTCTCACATTTTATTCAGTACTTTCGTTGTGTTTTTTTATTTAATCATTCATTTGCTCACAAACTGGTCTCTCTTCACAACATGCCTCCTTATCTACTAGGCCACCGCAGCTCGAAATGTATTGATAGGGCAGCTTTTTATAATAAAAAAAATATCAAAAGATCCTTTGAAAGCATAGAATGCAACCAAGAAGAATAATTATAGCAGACTCGGTTTGATCAAGTCTGTTCATGTGAGGTAATGAAATGTGCAACACCTCTCACGCCCTTCCCCTATTCCCACCCCCAGCACCGACTTAAGGTATTAGATCACTAATAGAGAACCTCCTTTTTGAAGAGTATAAAATTCCTACCATAAACCTACTTTTACTGTATTTGTTAGGGGTGCGTAGGTTCAAGCCCTACTGGGACCAATATTTTTTCTCCGTATTTTCCTTTTTTACTAGTAAGTTTTTACTTCTTTCAAGACTTATTATTGATTTTTTGTATAAAAATGGAAAAAGATGAATCTTATAAGCGATTTATTGGTGTTTAAAGTGAATTTACTACTTAAACAGAAGGGGTAGAGTTACACATCTTTAAAAATATTGAGTTACAGCCGGTGAAAGTTCTCTATTTTGCTTTCACTCTTAGATTATATATTGTGGAAGAAATTTAGGTAGGTTTTACACCTTCCCTTAGGTTGTTTTAAATGGAGTAAGCAAACTTCAAAACAGAAACACAGCATTCGACCTTATTTTTTCAATGTTGAAGTATGAATTCTGTCTCATTAGATCCGTTTACTTGAGGCACCGTAGAAAAAATGATATTGACATTTTTATTTTGTGTTTTATAATTGTTTACCAATAGTTTTATGTTTCTTCTATTGAAATTAATGGTAAAATGAGTTCTCTGCAAACGTTTTGGATAGTGGCTATCACTTTGAAATTTGTCTCTATTTGAGCTTGAGGAGATACCATAAGTTATTCAAAATTTATAAAAAAAAAAACGGCATGGTAAAAGTTGTTCAAAATTTGCAAAATAGTGCAAAACACGGTTACCTTTCAGAATATACCAAGCAAAGTCCATTTTGTAAACATTACTATTAGTGACCTAATACCTTAAGCGGAACTCTATTACATATATGTTGAATGGACCTCATGATCCCAAAGGACCAGAAAATATAACAACCCTGAATCCAAGAAGTTATGTAAACTTTAATGAAAAAAGAGACATGTATGAAACTTATAACTAAGAAATATTTTCAATGTCGTTTGCCACATTCAACATTTAAAGAAAAACATAAAATTCAGTCTTGATGTACCAACTAAATGGAATGGATCAAAACTTCACACACTTGATCACAGTCATAATCTGACATGCACTGTGCAGGTTTTGTAACTCTGCTTATAAAATTATGCCCCTCTTTTGACATATCAGTTTTAGTACATCTTGCGATTGTGCAGTTACTGTTGACTTAGCGATTTTAACGATGATAACTTCTACTGAGAAAGTTTTTTGTTTAACAAATGAAAAATATTTGGAAACGTTTTAATGTTAATATAAAACCTCGCTAACGTTATCAAGAAGCAAACTAATATTTTTGTTTTAAGCAAAAACAAAAATCTGCTTTTAAATTTATCAACCGGTTAAACATATTTGCTCCATGACTATTTAATTTACTTGATACTACTACGGGAATTCCCGTAGTGACGTCACGTTACATTTGTATAGACTGACTTTTCCCTTGAAAATTATGACGTTCATTTCGTATGAACAGCAAAAGGAAAGGCGCAAAACTTACGTCATCGCTGCTTAGTGATAACCGGCCGCTGTTTTGACGACGTCCACGTATAGTCAGGGAGAACGTTCCTCAGATGACGTTGCAGATATTCCATGTGTTGAACAGAATGGTCGGGGAGCTGATTTTAATGTTTAATGCCACAAAATATGTGCAATTTTTAATATTATTTTGTTTACAAAAAGCAAGGAAATATAATGTAAATATAAGAAATGAAATGATTTTTTTCGGTGTTCATGCGAAATGAACGACATGATATGATCGACAAATTAAACATGAATCGCTGGCGCGATTCATGGATTTGCCGATCCTATTATGTCGTTCATTTCGCATGAACACCGGAAAAAAGATCATTTTTTAATTAGATACTGTTTGAAAGGCATGCGAAATCATTTTAATTACTTATTTTATAGACTTCCAGCTTGTGCCGAATCATTTCATTGTCAACCATTGGGGATATTTAGAAACCTTCTCATTAGAAATTAGAAAATAGCGTCACAATTTTGAAAAAGAAATAGGAATATGTTTGACTGATCCTCAACCAAGATTGTTCAAATTTTTCTGTTTTATATAATTTTATAAACTGTGAAGATGCGATATATATATAAATTGTGAAGATGTGATATATCTATATATATAAACTGTGAAGATGTGCCAGAAAACGAGCACAAGATTAAACATAAGAATTTAAGTAATGATACTTGTGTGTCTTTATCATTTTAGACTGATGCTCAGACTCGCAGAAAAGCAAAGGTAAGTCTACTTAATTCTAGGATATAATAAGGAAATGGTGATTCATTATACATTCCACGGAGACAGTGAATGTAAATAACAACACACGTTTAATTATTCAGTAACGGTTTATTGTTTTATTATTTTGTTATAATCAAGCAATTAAAGGTAAGAAAGTGCATGCACATTATTGTTTCAGTTCACACCTGCCGCCTCTCTAATATGATCCCTTGCATTTATAATCAGGATCTATATTCATGCGTATTTCTAAGACAGGAGTTCCCACAGAGCTAAAACATAAATTGAATTGCGGCTGCCTTAGTTTTACCTGTATATAAAGTGTAATCCCAGATGAGAAATTCTATTTTATGTTTAGATTCAGTAAACTGTTACTGAAACAGATCGATAAATATATTTCAAGCGACGTATCTTTCATTTTCATAGCGTAGATCCATCAACAATTAGAGTCTATGCAGCATAGCCGGATGTCCTTAAATTTGTTTTCTTTTATGTTAAGGCGTTCATATATGGTGAACAATTTAATTTGCTTTTTTGGTTTCATTTCATACAGCTTGTCGAAATCTGTTTCGTTCCACCAACTTATATTTGTACTGAACAAAATAATGTTCACCAGACATAAATACTATTATATCGATATGTCTTTTCATGTATGCTTTTACAACAATTTGAAAATCTTTGCGACCAGTCGTAATACATTTGGCAAGGACTTTTAAAAGATCATTTATTGATCAAAGTAACGGATGACTAATATAAATTTAAGACTCCGCAAGACAAAACCCTACAACTTGTTCAAGCGCAATCAAGCTATGACGGGAATAAGTACCGATATATTAGCGAGGTAAATCGCTTCGCAAACACTAATCCTCACGTAAATTGTTCAAATTATCATAACATCAGCGTAATACATATCCGGTGAAAACAACATGGCAGTTTTTTTTGCTGATCAAGGAAGAAAATGTAAATGTTTCGTCGTATAATCCGTCAAAGACGAGGGCTGGTACTATTCAATAGTGATGTAGTGATGTTGAACACTTTACTCAATTAATGGAGTGATACATGTCGGTAAAATCTGACTGTAACTTTATGGCCATTTATGATATTCAGACAATCCACCATACAAATCTGTGTTGATGCCGTTCAAATGTTACGGTAAGCGAAGGCGTAACAAATCATCACCCGGCCTCACCGTTACTAAAAAACGCCAGAAAACTACATTCACAAGTGATAGTGAAGAGTCTGAAGATTTTGAACTCTACGATATATCTGAATCTGAGACTTTCGAAACCTTTGAGCATAAATCATTGAGTGAACATCCTCCCCATGTGTACATTGTCAGATATTGATATTACAACCCTAGCAGCAGCAGAGAGGCTTGCACATATCCTTGTGCAGAAAACTAAAACTGAATTCATTAAGAAAGTGCATTCAATGAGTAGAGACATCCAAGTTCCATGATGATCAAAATCTGTCCGCTCAACCAACATTACACTTAATAACGATCTACAACAAACTAAACAGGAGCTAGACGAACTTCAACAGTACTGTAGGAGGATGAACCTAGACGTGGCTGGCATCCCTGGAGATACAGGTATACACACTGAAGATGTGACAACCAAAGTCTTAGAGTTTGCTAAGAAATACAAAGTTCCCTATATCAATGGAACACATTGATAAATGCCACAGGAAGGGACGCCCTAAAGACGATTATAATCGGAAAGTTATTATAACGGTCTCCAGTTCTACGGCGAGGGATCGCGTATATATGGCCATAAAGTCATTTGGTGATGGCATCTTTGTTCTCAAAAACCTGACCTTATTGCGTGAAAAGATTGTGAAAGCTAGTAAATTAGCCAAAAACGTAGACAGCTGGCTGCAAAATCTAAGCCCAACTTCCTGGCAAAAAGATCGAAATTGTAATTCGTGATGCAATATACATTCAGTGCATTCAGTAAGGTAAAACACTTCCAGCATATTAAATCTACGAACTGATCTGAATTTAGTTATCTATGTATATAGACTGCGTAAAATGTCATATTTGTTTACGTGCTCAGTTGAACTAAAATTTAACCTGTCTTTTTGTTATTACAGTAATACGCAAATGATGGCCCACATACCCCAAACAATACAGCAAAAAACTTACTGTCTGCCTGTGACTAAATATCCAATATCCTATAGCAGACGACACTTTCTTGCAGACGGCATAAATGAACCATTTAAGTATCCTATTTCTATGTTATATTTGTTACTAGAAAATGCAATATATTAACTAATACCCACAATAAATCACACTTTCAAAAAATAATTCATTCACTATAACGGTATGGAAAGTAAATAATTGAATCCGGTATATGCCACATCCATTTATACATCTATAGTTTTCTCATTTAGCACGTGCACAATAAAGATTTACGTTTATGGGTAATGCAAGCTAACTGATGCTCCCCAAACGTTGAAATTAGATTCTATTTGTTGTTGTTTCTACAAAATCTTTGTGATTATCCCTGTTCTTGTTTGAACTAATCTAAAGAACAATGGATTACAGAAAATTTTGCACTGTATTAAAGCCACAATTGAAGAGTGTAGAGGGTTTCTTGTTGTTGTTTTTTACTAGAAATCTGGCTTCTTTTTGTTAAGTACTTTTATTAAGTGCATCTGTTTATTAAGACCAAAAGCATGGCAAGTCCTTAGGTTTTTACGCTATTTAACTATTACTGAAATATTTACAAAGTTTTCTTTTTCTGTGAATTTAAGGTATAGGTCCATGTTTCGGAGAAAAAAGTTCGAACGTCATCAAATCATAGAAAGAAAGCATTGTTTTACATGAAAATTTAACAGCGTATAAAACATTTATATTATTCTACAAAACCATTGTCAATTATCTGATATATGAATTGAATTCTGGAAAGGAACTGCATAAAGGGCCACACTTCTGGACAGTTCAGCGGCTTTAAAAACTCACCATTTCTTAAAAGCTGTTACATGTCTTCGTTTTGATGCATTTGCAACATCATGCGAGTGTTTAAACTTCACATAATTAGGTAAAACATCGTTTTTGACAATTGTTTACATTTATTTCTTTACAAATGGCATTCTTATTTAAAGGGGGACAACTCATTAAGAATATTTTAAGTATCCACCTCTGTGGGACAGAACAGTAAAACATGAGTTGGACAGATAAGTTGTTTATCAAGATGCTGTTCATTTACTAAAAAAATCTGTTGTTTTGTGATATACTGCTAAACCTTAACAATGTTTTTGTTTATATTTTAAGGACCTGTGACAAAGGTTGTTCGCATATTTATTGGAGATTGATATATGTATTGTACTATAGGTAGACCACATGTGATTATAGAATTACTCGTATTATTGATTACACATACGGGAACAACATGCACCCCCTAGTTTTGTTAGTAGAAAGTCCTTATTAAAAATCTAAATGACCTTTGTGGGGAAGGTCAGTTTCGAAGCAAATATCAATTTGAATAATCATACATTCATATTTAAATTTATCAAATCCATTACATTTACACGCAATGATTATCAAAACATTTTGACATCACTTGACGTATATTAGAGAGAATATGAATTTATTAGTGGCGTAACAAAATTACGACATTAGATATATTGTATTATTTCTGTCTATTTTTTACACTATTTTATTTGCATATCGACAATATAAATATGTTTTGGCCATTTACATCCATAAAAATGAGGGGAGAATATAAATTTTATTCCTGACCTTTATAGCGGCTAAACAAAATTACGACATTATATATATTGTAATATTTCTGTTTATTTTTTTTTTACTATCTTATTTATTGTAAATGACAAGTAATAACGTTGGAGATATATATATCCTTTACTTATCTATTTTTTGCTTTTGTGAGAAAAAAACCCCACTGTTTGTTATTATTTTTGTGTAAATACGATGTTAGTATATATTATCTAGGATATAGATCTATGCGTACGCTTATTACAAGGGGGAGTATCTTGTTTATGTTTAAAATTATTCTGATAAGATTTATCTTTCTTGTCCACTGGATACATATATATGCTGAAGTTGCATATTTCTCACAAAATATTTTTCATTCTGCTAAAAATCATACTGATGTGGACTATCTTTTTAACTATATCTAATGGATGATACTAAATCCTTGCACTTTTTCGGATTTTTTTTCTAGTCGTTTTCAAATAACCATGATCTGTTTTGTAGCATTGCATGTTGTGCTGATCTGTTCTGAATGTTCACCTGACCGTTCCTCTGTCATTCTGCATTTTCTGTATTTTACTACGTTTCTTTAGTAAGCGATGTTCCCTCATTTTCCACACTTTTGTGACACTATATCCTAATGGGTAACGATTTAAGCTTATGGAGAGCGGCCATCGGTTCACATTTTAATTTAACAGGGAACAGTTGAACACGAAAACCTACTGCTTTAGACAAAATATTTTGATATTTCTGCAATCACTCAAAATTTATTTAAATTAAGAATAATTTTTCAAACAATCGTCACATGTTTATGTGAATGTAGTATAAACTTACGCTTTGCTTATGTTGCCTGCCTTCTCGTTCATTACTCCGCCTTTACATCACTTTATGCACGAAACAATAATAACAAAAGCATATACAATCAAATCGACATCTCTTACTCAGCTTGCCTAGTTAAAACATTGCTTATGCAAGCTGGCGACGTAGAACTTAATCCTGTGCCTGATAATAAGTTAGGACACTGCTTATCACTAATTCATCAAAGTATTCGGAGTATCAGAAACAAATTGGAATATATCAAAGATATTTTCTTTTAGATTTTGACATCCTTACTCTTACCGAGACACATCTTTCCCCAGAGATATCTTATAAAAGCACAGCGCTTGAAGGATTCGATAAAGTATTCCGTAAAGTCAAGAGGTATTCTTACTTACACTAACGCGCATCTTAAACCAAAACGAATATTTGAACTTGAAAATATATTAGTATTTCTAGAATCTCTATTCATCCAGGTTCACGATTAAACGAATACAATATCGAGCTCTTAATCTTAAGGCTACATTTTGAGACAGAGTAGACATATTTATTGAGTAGGCGTCAGAAATAGTAATAGTGATATCATCCTCCTTGGTGATATTAATGAAGACCAACTGAACAGATCAAACCATAAATTCCAAGACATTCTTGCTTTAACGGTATGATCAATTTAATGAATGAGCCAACCCGAGTAATAAATAATTCAAGAAGATTTTTAGATCCAATAGCTATTTCTAGCAAATTATCTCATTATACTGTGGAACTATAATCGCGTCGATTATCAGGCTCTAAATACTTTGATACTATCAACGAACTGGTCATTTTTATAAACTGGATCGGTAGATAATGCAGTTAATCTTTTACACGAAAAACATCATTCAAGTTATTGAGACCTGTGTTCGTTCATCTATTGTTACTATACGCCCGAATGATAAACCGTGGTACAATTATTATGAAATTCATAGAATCTCGAGACAAAGTGACCGCCTAAAACGAACGGCACTAAGAACTGGCAAACTTTTTGACTGGGCAAATTACAAAAAGTTAAAAACAAAATAAAATAAATAACATAAAAAAAAAAACACTCAAAAGAACTATTTTTCAACACTTAAGAATTTTGGGTGAAGTTAGCTCATCAAACCCTAGACAGTATTGGAAATTTGTCATAATGTTGGTAAAAGAAAACTCTAACAATAATGACTATATACCACCATTGCTTAACGAACACCGTCTCAAATGAAGATAAAACGAACGTTTTAAATTACTATTTTGTTTTTATCTCGATACTTGATGATTCGCAAACTGTTCTTCCAGATTTTTACCTTAAAATCAGATCTTTGAACAACGTAAATATTACAGAACAAGAAGTTACCGACATCTTATCTAATCTAGTTATAAATAAAGCGAGTGGACCAGATGAAAAAAGTCCCAAAATGCTAGGAGAAACATTAAAAACTATCTCCTTACCACTAAAAATCTTATTTAATCGTTCGCTATCAGAAAAAATATACCTAGTTTATGGGAAAAGGCAAATATTATGCCAAATTTTAATTAATCTAATTATAGTCCCATATCCTTAATCAGTTGTGTTGGCAAAGTTATTGAAATAATTATATTCAAGAATATTTATAATCATCTCCATTCTAACAATACAATATAATACACAAATATCAGTTTTGTTTTCTCCCTGGTCATTTAACTGTATATCAACTTACTGATATTTATAACCAAATGTGTAAATCAGTTGACAAATTAAAAACAGCATGCATGGTAGTTGGTGACATCTCTAAAACATTTGACAGAGTACGGCATAAGGGTTTATCATTTAAACTTAGGCAATATAGTGTTTTGGGTAATATTCTCGATTGGATTAATTGTTACTTGAAATACCGTTCTCAAAGATTTTCGTCGGACAATCATATTCTAATACAAAAAGTGTAAATGTCGGTGTTCCCAAAGGGTCAGTGCTCGGTCCTTTATAATATTTAATTTATATGAATGATATCGCCGAGTCCTTAATTAGTACATCTCGATTATCTGCGGATAATAGTTCCCTTGCAGTATCTACTACCGACATTACTCTCCTGGAAACAACGTTAAATTCTGACCTAGAAAACATTTCCTCATGGGCCAAACAATGGCTTGTTAAGTTCAATCCATTAAAAACCGAAATGACGCTTTTTTCATAATCTAATACAAGACTATCCTATCTTACCTTTGAAAATAATATCCTTAGTTTTGTTGATCACCATAAACATGTACATTGTAGAAATAACTCTAAGTCAAGATGGTAAATAGCATGTACGAAATACAAACGTAAACGTACTACACTTAATCAGATCTATGTATCTTACTTAAGACCCCTTAAAAAATATGTGTAAATTGTCTGACAGCTGTACACAATATGAAAATGACTCGCTAGATAAAATTCAATATGAAGCAGCTAGAATAGTTACAGGTCTCACGCGTTCCGTATCAATCGAAAGGTTATTATACGAAATCGGCTGGGTGTCACTTTCAGACCGCAGAAAAAAAATACAAAAACTGACATTAATTTATACGTATAAGCACGGCTTATTGCCGAAATATTTAAACGATCTATTCCCAAGTTCAGCTGTAGAGACTACCAAATTTGTAACTCTGCCTAGACGCACAGAAATGTACTCCAGATCTATTATTTCATCACCCTTGCGCTATGAAATTAACTTGAGAATAATTTCGTGATTCACCAACTCTGCCGTCATTTAAATCAAATCTAAAAAACTGTTTAAACCACCCGAGGTACGATCATTTTTCTTACACGGCGATAGATTTTTCACAATTTAACAAGCCAGAATTAGAAATATATATATAGCAATTTGAATAAGATCCCAGCTTCCAGTGTGACAACGGATTAGATGATGCAGAGTACTTTCTTTTCAAATGCAACAGAGCTTCAGCTGTTTTGTAACACTTATAATTTCCATGCATTAAGTTCTGAAAAACTTCTCCTTGGTGTAGCTAACTTGAACGACACCAAAACATCAAACCATATTTAGAGAAGTACAAACATACATAAAGAATACAGGTCGATGCAAACCAACGTATCATTTATTTATTTCATATGTTCCCTGTAAAGCCCTCCTATTAAAGAGAAAACTCATTTAAGGACGAGTGGTTGAGGTCGGTCGGTAGAACTTTGTTTGGAACAGAGCAGCACATAACAACTTTTTCCCCTTCCATATATTACTTTATCCTTTTTTTCCTTTTTATTTCTTTTTATCTGTCTTTCACTTGAAGATATATTCCGTCATCGGTTTACTCTAAGTAATGCTGACGAAGTTGGGAGGACTGTTTATGATGCTGGCATAACTTTAAGTAAAACCCATTTATTGTTCTTTTCATTTCAATATATGATTATTTATTTTGCATGTTTGCATATATATATGTAGAAATGAGAATTATATGCAATAAAAAACGACTGAAAAATAAAATCAAGTAAATATCGTAACTTTACAATGCTCGCTCAACAATTAGCTCAATCGGGTAAACGCTGATCCACGGATCGCTGTGTCGTGAGTTCGATTCCCAGGAGATGAGCGTGTTTTGTGTAGATTTCATAAAAGCCACCATCTGAAACCAATCGCGATTAATGTTTGTTTCGTGCGGAGTATGTGGCAGTTACTTCTAGAAAACAGGTTAGCTCTGGTACAAAATCCAGGAACACGGTTTAGGTTATAACTGCCTGTCGTTAACTGAAATCCTGTTTAAAACGGCACTACACCCAAAACAAAAATAAACAACATACCATGAACATAACAAATTTAAACGGTTGTATTTTTACATACAAAAATCGGATATCTCTTGCATTTTACGTAACAACTATGATAATGAATAATATAAGAGCGGATAAAACAAAATTAAATTACTTGGGTATGATATGGAATATTTAAGACAGTGTTCCTGGTCACATTATTCTACTAAGTCAGTCATTCATTTTTTTCATTCCACGTGTTGTTTTGTTTGATATATTCATTTAAATGATTTATGCTTTTTTTGTTGGGGTGGGGGGGGGGGATAACTATGTTTAAACTAAACAAGAAGGACCATGTGTTTAATTTAATTAACACATAAAGCTACTAACATTGCATAATACTTATTATATGCATCCTTGCACCACTGATTATAAATGTCGTTATTAACTGACAACACACCATTATAAACAATCAGTAATACGCCAAATCATAAATTCTTTTACGATCAATGTATCATCATTTATACGTTAATACTCAATTAAAACTTTCCCTAGCTTGAATGCCCTAATTGATGCTCACGATCACGTTAACATAGTGTTTTTCACGAGCTTTTACTGAGACAGATTTTTTACGAATGTAAAATACTTGGAAACATTTTAATGTTAATATAAAACCTCGCTCTCATTATCAAGATGCAAATATGCTATTTTTTTCACAGTGATAATATGTGCTTTTACAGTTACCAGCCAGTAGAAGAGTATTTGCTTGAAGACCATTTCATTAACTTGATACTACTACTTCGAATAATACTATTGCTTCCGTACCTTTATGCACTAAAATACCCTTGCACTACAATTTCAAATTAAAATCATAGTTCTACTAAACCATTCTTAATTCCGGTATCAATTCAAGTGAACTTAACACTTTCAAACAGTTTCTATAGCTAGCAATTTAACCACGGAACATTTACCAATAGCGCTATATGCTGTAGGCATTTCATTTCCTACCTGTTTAAGTCCGCAGCAATCTCAAGTAAGGCTAGTTACTATTTTGATGGTGCATTCTACATGTACGCATCCAATTAATCTTTAGAGATTACAAAACAAAATAAAGGGTTTCTCAAGTCACAATACGGCCTTGTGTGTCGTCAAATTTCTGTTACGATCCTAATAATGCATGCTGGGTGAAAACAGATTTAAGAATACCATGCAGGAGCCTAAAAATTGTATTAACTGTAGCAGCAAAGATCTTCGAGGCATAATGAAATTATCATAATATATGCAAGTATGAGGATAACATAGGGTGGTTGCAGTAAAATCAATGAAATATATGTTGTTCCATTGCTGATCAAAATTTAACTGGTAGACAAAGTGTACATTTCATGTTGTCTGATACGACACAAATAAATACTAAGATATCGTTGTCGTTACGACCTTAATAAATGGAGAAGGGGTTCAGGTAGTTCTGCACGTTTGATAAACTGGAAGTGATGGCGTAACGTCATTTATCCGGAAAACGTAGAATAAAGCCTGGATTCGGCGTACGGAAATGAAAATAATTTTATGATTTAATCAAAACCTGTGAGTAAATTTATTACAATGGCACTGTTGCCATATTTCTTAAGTCAAAATATAATATTTAAACATATGACACGTTAAACATTCATAAAAATGTCTTAAGATTAGCGTGAGATGTCCGGTTTACTTTAATCTTTAATTTTATAAGTTAGTCAAATATTTCAAAAATAAGCACACGGACCTACACATTCTATTTCGCCAAATTATAGGCAATATGTTTATTTACAACTGTAAGAAGATTCATCAAAATCTACATTGTAGAATAATTTCTGTTCGCGAAAATGTTATGAAAGTTATGATTTTCCCATGGACCCCCATTATCATGAAATATTGCGTGAGGTCCAAATTTTTTCAAATCAGTCTAGCAAAAAATCAAGCACTCGACCCTATCTTCTTTATTTGCTGAATTTTCTAGGTATATTCTGAAGTTTTGAAAAATCAGTGTTTAAATAAATTCTAAATTGTAGAAAAAATTTCGATCCAAACGTGCAGAACTACCTTAAGGAAAAGTACATGAAAAAATGAGCAGGTTTATTTGCATAACTGCAACATAAATCCAATAACTTATTTCATGTTGTTATAGTATGAATTAAATAAAATCAGATCACATGGTTAAATATGAGCAATAATTTTAGAACTAAAAGTACCATCAGTTGTTAAGTTCAGATATTAAACAACGTCAAATGGCTATTTTGTGCAAAAGGACATTTGTATGTTCAGTTTTTGATCAGGTTGAAACCTCATTTGTTTGTAGGCATGGTGCTGTTTTTCTGTTGGGATGACAATCATGACGGTATTATGTGTTATCTTTATCGCCATTTCCAGCGAAATAAAGGATGAAATTAGTTCGAATTCATCGACTACTGTAACAGTAAATTCATTGTCTACTAGAAATGATACTAACACCAGCAAAAGTGCAAGATTAGGTAATGAATTTTAATGTTTGTTATAAATGAAATATTAGTAGGTTACTTAACAAAGTTGTGGAGAAAGAATTAAAAATCAAATCGCGCCAAGCGTTCATATTCGTACAGATATATTTTTGTCAACGTGTTTAATTGGTTAGTAAACATGGATATTTGAATGAAAGTTATGGCCTCGTCTAATACGGAATACATTTTATATTTCACGGTAATATATTGGCGTGTAACGTTGTATAAATGTGAATTAAATGGGTATGGAATTAAACATACATATTTTGATTAAAAAGGACATGACATTTTAATGCGAATTGGGTAATTATCGAGTTTCTTTTTGTGATTTCATGGTTAGCAGCTCTTTTCGCGGTGTTAGGTATTCGCGAAGTGCGAGTGTGTGTGCGTAAGATTAAGCGAATTTCAAGTGTTTGTGTTTAAGAATTCGCGAAGAGCAAGTGTTTGTGCTTAAGAATTCGCGAATTTTGAGTGTTTGTGTTTAAGTATTCGTAATTTCAAGTGTTTGTGTTTAAGAATTCGCGAAGAGCAAGTGTTGGTGCTTAAGAATTCGCGAAGTTTGAGTGTTTGTGTTTAAGTATTCGTAATTTCGAGCGTTTGCATTTAAGTACTCGCGAGTTTTGTGTGTTTGTGCTTAGGAGTAAGATGCAAATTAATATTCTGGAATATTTGTTCAATTCGCGACTGAAATTATTCATGAATATCCTCAAAATAAAACCATCGCAAAATTACCAAATCTACAGTTTAGACTCCTCAGATAAGAAGCAGTTGCTCACTTATTTTCTCCTATATGTGTACAACATATCTGACCAAATTTACATTCGATCGCAATGAAGATACTTCTCGCGAATTTTGTGTGTTTGTGTTTAAGGATTACTACCTGTAATAGGTCTCAACTTCGCCAAAAGCGTACATACAACTTGATAATGTAAGCTTTAAAAATGTCAAACGATAGAAATATGGTGCATTTTGACAAGTTATTTAGTGACAGAAGTTCTAAAAAATTCTTTTTATTACCTCCACTTGTAGTTTTGGCTTTTCATAAATTATCTCCCCAGAAAACAAGAAAATAATAATTTTCTCATTTTCCCTACGGGGAGTTTTAAATTTCTGTTTTATATTTGAATCAGAATCATATAAATTTTACAGCTTTCTCTCGCAAAATTATCTCGAAACTCAAGTTAAGATTCTCATAATAAAGAAATTATATACTTCCCATAGGCATCAATGTTAACTTCAATACCTATTATCTTCCCCAAAAATGATAAAATTGAAAAATCTCTCGATGAAATATTTTTAATTTTGAATGTCTTTAAAGTAACCAAATTTCAATTAAAAATTATCATCCAGTTACAAGATATGAAATATGTTTTTATACCATGTTATCCTAAAGACTGAGTATGATCATGATGATTCAGATTAAATTTCAGGAATATTTTTGAATTCGCGAGTGATTTTATTCATGAATAAAACCATCGCAAATATTACCAAGTCTACAGTAATGACTCTTTAGATATAAAGCAGTTGCTCACTGATTTTCTCTAACATACTACATATCTAGCCAAATTTACATGTAGACACTTCTCAGGGACAAAGATAATGATATACAATAAAATTACGTATGAGGCTGCAGCTGATACCTTCTACTTCATAACAAATTGGATAAGCAGTACGATCGAAATAACGATATGCTACATTGTATATTTAAATTGTTGTGTAATACCGCTTTAGAATCAACAAAGAAAAATAAATATATACTTGAATTGGTCATTTATTGACATTAATTCATAAAATATAATTATGCAAGTGATGCTATCTGTATATTGAAACTGATGGTTAAATAAATATTAGACTTGCTTCACTACGTGGCCTCTATAAACGATGTTGCTTTTTTATAATTATTATTATTACTATTATTATTAAGCACTTATAATGCAGATTTCTCGCAGTCTACTGTTGCTCAAACTACAGATGGAGCATCAGATGGTACACCGGTGTTTTCTGGCCTCTCCTGGCTTGTGATTGCAGGACTAGCAGTAGTGGTTTTGACATTCTTTACTATTACAGTAATGCTTAGCAGGTACTTTCTAGATTTTTTGTCTAAGTTAATTTCTTATCATATTTTTCAACGAACTCGTATTAAATTCCTGCTTATTTCTTGCTACAAAAATTAATTAACTTTGGAACAACAGATGATTTAAACTGATGTCCTTACTGTCCGTTAAAAGAAACAAAACTTTGCGTCGTGAATCTCTTTTATGTAAAGACTTTCTGTAACAGATGCATTAATATGCTTTTTGTATTCTTTTTTCAAATGCCTATTTGTAATTTTATATTAAAATCTAATAGAATTTACAATATTGTTTAATCTAACATCTGATTACCTCCTACATGAAGTTTTTTTCTTATATTTGTTAGTCAATTATTGACTACATTAAGTTATAATATATAGCAAATTAACAGTTATTGTACATCAATTAATTGTCGTCACGAATGCCGTGATGTTTATTTGTAAATATGTATATTTGAAAATAGAATCTATTTTTGGTTTATAGTGAGATTATGTAGTACAAACACTATTCTTATATATATGTATGTATGTATGTAGGTATGTATGTATATATCTATGTGTTTTTAAAGAATAAGCGGGCCATATCTTATGGTTAAAAAAACTTTAGAAATGAGTATATGTATTTTTAATACAAACGTGTGTTTGTAAAATATATGTCAATTAACCAAACGGACATGGCATTGTCAGCCTTTAAAACTAATAGACGACTATTAAGCAGGATGTAAGTTCTGATGTTATGACAATTCATTTTCCTCGTTTTGCTATTGTCATGACAGTCAGCGTATTTAGAGTTTACGGTTAAGTCAAGAAAATATCCGACTGTGGTCAATTATAAAGGCTCAGTTTTGTTTATACATGTACCAGAATAATACGTCCTGTTATGGACTTTATATACTAGAAGTCGTTTTGCGCATTGTGAACATAATGACAATGCTTAATACAGACAATGTCATTGCAGTATCTGAAAGAAACAGTAATGATATTATAGATATTTAGTGTTTTCAAACAATGAAATCTTTATGATTGTATAAATAATACAATATCTGTAGTCATGTGCATTTGGTTTTACACATTCTTTGTACAAAAAGTCTGGCACCAGAAGTTTACTACCCCTTTAGTGAGAAAATGTGTAAGAAAAACAATAGTTAACCAAAATCTAGCTCTTGTGTACTTTTTACTACAGGAAATTTTTCAAGCTAACTGTTATAATAAACAGGAGAAGAAACAGCAGCGAAAGCACTAATGACATTGAATTAGAAACCATGACTTCGAGCCACCCCAAAAAAATCAAACAGTCATATCGAACAAACAGAACAAAGTACTCGAAAATTCCACAGTTAGATAAGCGTTTCACGGAAAAACAAACCACACTTTTTCTTAAAGAAAATGAATATGTCATAAAAAAACAATCGAATGATACTGTTGAAAATGTAGCCACAAGTTTTGATAATATCAGTAGTCAGCAGGCTCCAAATAAACGCTTAAAGGAAAAGGAAGATACACCAATCCAATCAAAAACACACAGACAGGCCAGTGACGCTAATTATCAGCTAAACTCTACCCCGGCAGAAGAACCCAGTTACACAACATTAAAAGAAGATAAAATTATCCCGAGGACAGCGGGTAACGAGGCTCCTAATTCAAGCACTCAGTCGAGGACGACCATAACGGAATGGCCAGATGTTAGTTATATGCCTATGTCGGTCCCAGCAGACCGATGTAAAGAAAACTTTAGTCACCTGAAATATAGGGTTCAAGTTTCAGTTGTTAAACCGTTAAAATCCGGAGACGAAAATAATACTCAAACTGAGCAAAATAAACCACTGCAAGAAACTGGTATGTATTTATTCTAACTTCGTATTTCATGCTGTACTAAAATAAATAAACTATATTTCATGCAGCTATAAACGTCAATAAAGTTCATAACAACAGAATGTGGCCTGCTTCGACTTGCTGACCGCTTAAGTTTGTAAAGTATACCGGTAGGGCATTAATTTACAAAAAAAAATAGCTTAATATCAAAATCTCAGCGTTGCAAATATTTTCTTTAAGCTACTGTTACTTTAAATTGCATACCTCAGATTGGTTTGTGCTACAAGTCAGAAGTATTTTGATATTAAACCAAAATATTAAGCAATCACAATTATTTAAGGTTTTACTTTTCAGAGACAAAATTAACATTTTGCCTTATACTATGAAGACAACCATAGTTTCAGGCTTCGTGTTTCTAAAATTACACATTATTTATTTCATTCAAGATGACAACACCCGTCTAGACTGGAACAAAGTATTTACATTTCTTGCTGAAAATTTGCCACCGACGAATTACAAAATTTTCTTTGTAAATTTATATGGTAAGTTTCTACAAAATTGTTCTGTTGTGTTTTTCGTTTATCAATTCATGAAAGTTAGTGTATTTTATTAGACTTTCTTTTATATAAGTATTGAGATTTAAACAACGCGCTTAACTTTACTTATTAAGCGTTTACATTAATTGTTTTTGTTGTTTTTGCCATCGTTTCTTAGATGGTAAAAGACACTAATATATTATAATGTGGTTAGTGAATAAGAATATAACGGACTTGTTGAAAATATTTATCAAGAAATTTTGTATCGGATCTTATATCTCTTTGGAATATTCAGAATATCGTCTGTTTGAAATTTCTTTTATTAATTGTAATCAAAACACTGTCATGTCGTCACTCCTCTTTAACGCATTACTGTGATTTTAATATTGGACTGCTTCCATGGGTCTCATTTCTACATTTTCTACGTCGAGTCCAATTTAGCAATTACCATTCGTTTAATAACTGAAAACCAATTTCATATTCAACGCAATTAAACTCCTTGTAAAGATTATTTCCGACACACAGTTAGTTGCAAAATACGGTAAATAAACTTGCATAAACAAAGTAGATAATTACATCTTCGTGTATAGTTCATTGTTTGTTATGTCACAGTCAACATCTGTTTTTCTTTTCTTTTTTTTTTCTTTTTCTTTTTTTTTTAAATTACATAAGCCATTATGTTTGTTGAAATATGCAGATTCCATGTTTTATAAAATTAACTTTCATTGTACCTACAAGATAAAATATACAAAGATGGACTATAAAGGTAGATATTTTACGGAATGTCAGGCAGATTTCTAACTGCAGCTTTCAAAAAAATAAATGTTATTATGAAAACCTCTGTATCTAATATAAGTCCTCCTCAACTACTTTCTTCAAACTAAAAGTTAAGGGTAAATTTCAAGGAAGCACAGAGGAGACCAACAGAGCCAGCGGCATGATTTGCAATAGTTGAAAGATGTAAAGATATAACAAGCGCCTTAATTCAAAAATTCAAATACAATTTAGTACATTTTAGTTTTATGCAAGATGCGTTAAAGAAAGGGGGTTGGTGTGTTAGGATGGATAAATATTCAGCAGGGAAAGTCACGTTGAGCAAATGCTGTCTGCTGTCTCCAAAGAACGCACACCTCTTAGGGACATTGAAACACAAGTTCTCAAGATCATGGCCCAATCAACATATTTATAGAGTTTACTAAAAGTAAGTGGGACAAGATTTTCTTTGTCCTATCAATAACTTTTGTATGAATTGAGCAATTCTTTTATATTTGTCTCAAAGATCAATGTCACACCTGGAGACCTGGTGAAAAATAAAATGTCTAAAATGTTCGACTCTTCAGTCACTGAGATGGTGTGTCAACAAACAACGGATTCGACATTGTTGCCCTTTGAGCATCAACACTCTTGTTACATCTTTTTAGGCTTTTTTTATCAGATAATTCTACTTTAAGTACCTGTTTGAAGGCAAATATTGCTCAAAATGTGTTATTTTGTAACATTATTATTCAGGCCAGTGAATCAAAGTGGCAACATTTACTGTTATTTGTGCCATGACAACGAATTACATGTTTTCACATAATCCAGATATGAGTGTTTGGCATGGGGAGTCTTAAAAAAAGAGTCTTAATTCGGTCTACCGTAAAATTACATTTGAAATATTACATGAAAAGGAAACTACATTACAATATTAAACTGTCGTGTTCAATGAAGGTACCTTTGGTGTAGTTAAATTTCTCTAATAAAGTTACCAAAGCCAAATTTTACATAATCTTTAAATCTTGAGAAAACTAATTTCTAGTAAATTCATGGACAGAAAATGCTTTATAAATGGATTTATAAATATAAAATGCAAAATCACAATAGAAGGGAGTCAACTATTATTTATGGCAAAACATAAGGCTTATAGGCTTTTTAAATTGGTAAATTCATAATGTCTTTTCGAAATTCTTTGTGGCATTTAAAAAAAATGGGCTCCACAGGAGGCTTGGGCGAAGTACTATTTGAGCGATGAACATTAGAAAATCAGTCTGGTAGAAAAATGAATGCATACATATGTAATCTTGTCTCTAATATATAACAAATTAGAGCAGTCTGATTTCAGTTTTGTAATAGATAAACAGACCTCATATCCATGAATGAAATCGAATCTAGATATAACACATGTTACTATGCTTTAAATCAGTATTCAAGTATATATTAGTATATATTGCTGTCTCTTAACCAAGATCAATACAAGGGATTATACTATAATGTGGCTCCAGCTAAAGAGTATACTGACATTTGCAAGAGAAGAGTTCGTTTTCCTTGCAATAATTACTTTTTACTTTCATTATCCTACCTTATTTAATGTGAAAAAAGTATTGGTATATAAATATGCTCTCAGTTCTAGCAGGATATCCTAGAAAGAAATCTCTATAAATTGTAGCTAATTAAAATATTTTAAACAATAAATTTAAACTTCTATGCTTAAACAAAACCTCCCATACTGTAATACGTTTATATTGTACATACCCTATTGTTTCACATGTGCTTTATTCTTCAACGGTACAACCGAGTCCAAGAACTTCAAGTTGTTGGCTTCAAATCGCTTGTCAAGCACACTTGGTGTGGATATTTTTTCAAGTAAGGAACCATGCTAATACATGTTACTACCTAGATACCCTCCATTCCTTACATAAAATACGCGGATGGGCACCATGAAATAATTCTCTATGATGAAAAACTTGTAAGTCACCATAAGAAAAACAACTGTTTTTGTGTGACGTTAAACCAGCAACATCTACCCAGAATAACTCTCTCATACTATTCTGTTCTGACTGCTTATTATAGTAAAGAATATATTGAAATATTATTTACACTGTAATTATAGTAGGCTGAAATGTACTCATGCAGGAACAAATGTTTTATATATAAAGAAAAAATCGGTCCAGGAGCATAATAAAACGAGAATTGAGCCTGGATAAAAGCATGCGACGCTAGGTCCAAACTTCTTTTCTTATGTAGTCTCCTAATTGTTGGAAGTAGTATTTGTTTACAAATGAACCATAGCAAAACTAGTACCAGTAGAAAGTTTAAGTTCCAGATATGGAAAACCTGGGAGGCGCATATTAATTTAACTGTAAATCCATCATAGGGTTTCTGGTCCGTATATTTCATTGTGTTTCACTTTTTAGTTGATTTTATGCTGCCTAGCATTTTCATTTTTCATTAGTTTTGGCATCTCACTTTTTTTAACTTCACGCAATGTTTCCTATTGAAAGATGAAATTGTACAAGTTGTGCAATAAGTGCAATACTGTGAAATCATTTTATTCGTGGGTGATTAATTTTCGTAGATTTCGTGGTTCAGCTCAATCTAGAAAGCCCAATGAACACAAATTATACCCACGATAATGTAAATTGTACAATGTAGTCAATGTCGCCAGAAAAGACACCATAGCCGTCCCATCTGAGTCGTAGTTTTGTGCATGCGGCAAATACTGACCTGCAGCTTTCGTGTAGTTTATGGAGGCTCCATCAACGATAAACATAGGTATGCGTCGGAACAAAATGGACTATTTCATTAATTAACCCGTGTTTTACGACATGCTTGTCAAAGTAAAAGTAGATACTAAGAATAGAAGTTTGGCGTACTATGCTGCGGCTGTTATTTTTTTTTAGGCCCCGCTCTGTAATGTTTATATTAAATTTTAATGACATTTAGTAAACTACAACTACTTTGGGACTATTAGATATTATAAATTAATTGCTAGATTTGCGTCCGATGCATTATTACGCAATTCACTTTATACGTTTCTCGGCTGGAAATAACACATGCACAAGTTCAGCACAGCTTGAAAATTTATAAGCAGACGCGCATTCGTTTTGCAATAAAAAAAAGAAATCTTTCAGATGAAAGTCAAGCAATCGTGCACAAAAGCACATTTTAAGCAACATAAAATCAGCAATTCTATAATCATAGTTTTGTTTTTCTTTTAATTTGCAATACAATACTAGTAACTAGTTTTTGTTTGCAACACGATCAAATGAACAATGTGAGGAACTTTATATTTATTTCAATTATGAATGCTAATTCTGCAAGGCTACGGTTAAGAAAACTTTCGACACTTTTTAACTGGCGCCGAATTTTCTTATTGAATAACGGTATTTCACAGTTTCATTAAGTTTTGAAAATTATGTGTTGTATAGATAGCGCGGTCGTTAACTGGCACATGATCACTCGCTAATCTCAGCGTATATTGCAAATTCGGTAACCACGGTAGCGCTGTTTGACACGCGTAGTACACATGTCAGAACAAAGTCTTATAATACTAGATTTATTCCTGTAGAAATTATGATCTTTTATCAAAAATTAAAAACCCACGAATTTACGTCCCCGTGAAACAGCTGTTTCGGCCAAAACCGCGAAATTTCATGTCGACGAATTTAAATGATTCCACAGTATATAAAGTATGCGTTTTTAAAGTCCATGAGTGTATTAACGCAAAATATTTCCTGTAGAATTAAGCAACATATTAACCCATGTTTAAAAATGCAGAATTATAAATTGTTTTTGGAAATTTAGACCACCTACCTCAAGGAATGGATATTGATACAAGGATAAGTAAAATAGAATGCGACTTTAAGTCTGGAGGAACGACAACTCTGATATTTGAGCTGTTCAAGTCATGGAAACAGAGCCTTGGAACTCGAGCGAAGCCATCTCTGATTGAAAATGCTTTGTCTGAGATGAATTACAATGATGTGCGGAATCGGTTTCAAGATTATATGAGGTAACCCACTGACAGGACAACTTAACACAAGCATATTTTGGTAAAATTGGTTTACATGATCAATCAATTTTGGACATTGAGCATTGACATGCGCAGTTATTTGAAGTATTTGAGTTTTGTCGTAGGAGTACAAATGAATAGCAAATTACTTCAATTTCTGAATTTTCTAACCAGGTCAAGTTATTAAACATGACCTTTAGCTGGTAACAAAACATAGTATTGTTTAGAAACAGGTCATAATCGATATCATTGTGAAACTAACAACTGCAAAAGTTTAAAAGTTAATCCAAATTTCTTTATTCAACGGAGTACCACCAATACAGTTCTTTCGAAAACTTTACAAAGAACATTTATCCTATGTGTTCGACATTACAACGACTTTAAATAGATCTCAAAGGGTATTGTAATATTCAGTGCAAATTTGTTCAACTTGAGTACATTTTGCTTTTCGAAACTTAGTTTTTAATCTTAGAATGATGCTGTCTGAAGATTGTTTTGTATTTTAGCTCTGGTGGCCAAGTTTTAAGAAAATTGAATAATGGTGAACAATCTTGGTAAAGGCCACTCAATCGGAGTAACAGTCCTTGACAATGATATTTTCCGATACATTTTACATACATAAAGGGCAATGTGACAAAGCCCGCTGACGACCATGCTTTTGACATACCAAAATTACTTGAAAACTCATGTTAGCTTGTCACATAATGAAACATTGCATGGAATCATATGCAAATCGGGCAGTCCCTGTAAATATACATAATTGTATGGCGAAATGAGCACGTCTCCTTGAAAACGTTTGGTAAAGAGTCAAATATCGAACATTTTCATGCTTTTTAGGACATCGGCGAAACTGGTCAAAATTCCTTCTATATATATATAGTTAAAAGTTTCCACGTCGTCTGGTGGCCGACTACATCTACAGATCGCAATAATCTGATCAATCTTTACACAGGGTCAAAAACTCTTTTTTCAAATTGTTTTAAAATATTACAAGTTTTCACGGAAACCAGAGTCTGTGTGGGATATTTTTTTTTTAAATAAATGTAGTTGTGAGATCATACAAGGTACATCTAGACCAAGTTCCATCAACTTTCACCAATGGTTTTAGAGGAGATGTCGTTCGAAGAAAACTGTGGACGGACGGACGACGTGCGACAGATGATAAGTGATCACAATAGCTCAGGCGAGTACTTCGTGCATTGTGAGCTAAAAAACCTACACCTTCTGTAAAATAAAAAAAGAATATTCTTCTTATGTAAAAATGAAAAAAAAAATCTACACCTTCGGTACAATAAATTACATGAATTAGACGATTTAACAGACAAAGACAACTTCTATTGACCTGGTTTGATTAACGTTCAAAACTATTTAGATGTTAGAAATCAGAAAGATAATATGGTTGTTGCCACAATCGTCCACGTGAAACTTCGATAATATTTTACAACAAAACTATTTTCTTATTATCCAAAGACTACACTTTTTAAATATACTTGTACTTACATCTTATCTAGCTTTTCAAAATCTCAGAATGAAAATGTACTTTGATTGCAATACATATCATTGCAGAGAACCTCCTTTGCTGCCTAAAATTGTCGAGTCAACAAAAATACAATACGAGTACCCGCCTACACTTCTTTGTCAAACACCACACTTTAACAGACCAATACAGCAGGAGTCACAAATACTAGCATTACATAATACGGTTCAAACACAGTCGTGTCTAGCTTGCAGAACAAAGTTCCAGATACAGACGCATGAGGAAAATAGAACCGCATATTTATGCCATTACGAAAACAACCAGTTAATGTTAGGGAACTCACCAAGCACATCTGGGCAGTGCGCACATAATATATCAAGCTCCTTTAAGATAGATGATGCAAGAAAACGTCATTGGACTGATGAAGATTCGTCTAAATCAGATGAAGGCGGTACAGTGTGTAAATACAGTAGGACTAATGCGCATTCGCCATTTTTGTTTCAACGTCAACGTAGAAAGAAGAAGATAAAAAGGAGCAAACACTCTCAAAAAAGTGAAACACTTGTACCTTGGGAAAAAGTTGATAAGCGTTTCATCATAAATCTCATTAAGAGATTTCTTCCACTCGGAGGCCAGATGCTGACGGAGGATGAATATAATTTGTTTATGTACCACACTGTATCCATTATTACAGAAAAAACCGGTGAATCTGAAAGTGTCGTTACATCCCTAAAAAAAGATGACTTCGATGACAAAAAGGAACTGAAAACTAAACGCGGACATGTAAGCTATACCATTGATAGTGAAACAGATTTACTTACGCTCGGTCAAGATGAATGGGATTGCCTTAAGCTGTATGTCGAACATGCTCGAGAAAGTGTTCTGAAAAGACTGAATACGGATGAAAGTAAATTGGCTGACATGGAATATTTGTTCATTAACTTTAATGGGCATGCGATTATTGAACAGGTAATCATAGTATGTAACCATCCCAAATTTTTATTGGTATTTATGTTATCTTCTTTTGTACAGGTACATAACATGTGAGGTTTGTGTTAATATAGTGCAGGTATATAATAGCAAAAAGCTCCTTAGAAGGAATTAATGAGTATAACGGATAATCGTATTAAACACTGCATAGGAATTATTATACAGAATACACTCAATATATAAACATTTTTCTGGAAAAGATTCTCTTTCCATTTATATATTCTGAAAGGTTTATTGCACATATGTTTCCTCTCTTACTATTCACTATTTGCTATAATAACAGACCTATATTTTTCAGAATGGCGAAGTACATGAAATGAGCCATGTAAATGAAGAGGCCTCTGCCTCCATCGCAGATACCACACAGGACAATTCTACTAAAACAGAGTAGTAGCTGACGAAATGACTGTCATTTGAAGATGTAGAGCAAAAAACAACAATCAGAATTACAAAATTACAAAGAAATGTGCATAAAAATAAAAACAACTTTACATTTATAGGAATCAATATAGATTAAGCAATATTTCTACCAATTTATTCATGTTTTATGGTCCGCATTGCATGGTAACACCTTCCTTTAGCCCTGATACCAGTTCTTTTCTCAATGAGCTTAATACACATTAAAAGATAAAACTGCCGTATATACAATGACAGCAAAAGTATTTGTAATGCTGTAAGATGCAGTGTTCTCACGGGTAGTGTAAACTCGAAGTAAATGTAAAATCTAGCGTTCATGAATGAAATATAGTTCAAATTATATCTGTTGCATGGTACAAAGTGTTATCCTTTGTACTCATTTACCAGTGAACAATGAATTTTTGATCTTTCACTGTGAATTCACTAGATATATTTCATTCTAATACTAGGTATTCACTGAAAATATGTAATACAAATATCCCTTTCATTTTGCTTATGTGCAAAAGTTATTAAAAATGAGAAATATATGTACATGCGTCATTCATTATAAATTATTTTAGACAACATCATGAGAAATAAAGGAATAATAAAGGAGTATAAAAAATTTTGTTTAATAAGGTCAGTAATGAAATAAAATCTTCTTTTTCACTTTTTTTTTTGAAACGAGGTCATCTTGTTTCTAGAACGACTACTAAAGACATATCTATGCAATGGTTTTAATAAATAGGGTTTAACTAGGTACATGTACGTGAGACCGTCATGAAATGTAGTTTCAATTACCACAGGAAGTCAAATTACTAAATTCACATTTGGCAGCGTATATTGGCTATATATACTTAAGTTCCGCATTATTTTCTAAACAATTCTTTAAGTCATATAAACATGTACCTAGTTTGTGGGTAATTTTAACTTCGGAAAATATCGAATGTCTGGATATGCTATTAATTGTAGTTGATACATTCATACAACGTTCGTGCATTCATGTACTCACTCAGCATTGGTACATGTTTTCATGTACTCACTCGGTCAGTTACTCAACGTTCGTGCATTCATATACTCACTCAACATCCATACATGTATAACGTAATTACTCGGTAATTTACTCAACATATTCACTCGGTCACTTACTCAATATCCGTACATTTATGTACTCAATCGGTCAGTTACTCAACATTCGTGCATTCGTGTACTCATTTAACATCCGTACATGTATTAATGTACTCACTCGGTCAGTTACTCAACTTACGTGCATTCAAGTACTCATTCAACATCTGTACATTTATTAATGTACTCACTCGGTCAGTTACTCAACTTACGTGCATTCAAGTACTCATTCAACATCTGTACATGTATAAATGTATTCACTCGATCAGTTACTCAACATACGTGCATTCATGTACTCATTCAACATCTGTACATGTATTAATGTACTCACTCGGTCAGTTACTCAACATACGTGCATTCATGTACTCATTCAACATCTGTACATGTATTAATGTACTCACTCAGTCAGTTACTCAACATTCGTGCATTCATGTACTCATTCAACATCTGTACATGTATTAATGTACTCACTCGGTCAGTTACTCAACATACGTGCATTCGTGTACTCATTCAGCATCTGTACATGCATTAGTGTACTCATTCGGTCAGTTACTCAACATACGTGCATTCATGTACTCACTCAACAGCAGTACATGTACCATGTACTCACTCAGTCAGTTACTCAACATTCATACATTCATATACTCTCTCAACTTACTCACTTGATTTGCAACTTTCAGCATCTTGAACATAGATTTTATTCACCTGCGTTGTATAAAACACTTTTGAATATGTATATTGTCTCTTGTAGTTCTAGTAAGTATATTTTATGCCGTATGTAAATCTATATGTTTGTATATGAATGAAACGTAAATAAACTACAAAACTACTTTGTATTGCAGGCACTTATATTAAGATACAGTAGTCGCAACTTAACCGCAATGGTTGACCTTAGGCTGATTATTCATATAGATTTTTTCATTGTAGCAAATAAGGTGTGCTTAGGGTAGCCGTGTATTGTTCAGATTATGGAATTAGTTTGTACACAGTGCAGTATCAAAGTACATATACTTAGATTTGATCAGTTAAAACTTTCCATACACTAATTTATATTAACACAAATTTATATTTCCATTTTCTCATGCAGCCCATGTTTTATACATAACTGCAGTACATCATATGACGATAAATCTACGTCAATTTTGAATTTATGAATGCTCACTCATTTTCAATAATAGGTTGTGCCTCATTATATATCATAATACAAAGGTCAAGTTGCGTCTACTATATATTATGGAGCAAATGTGTTATGTCGATGTTATGATGAAAAAAGAATTACGAATTTTACAAATTACAATTTATATATGGCTTGTACATTTTTTGAAAGATTTAAGGTATACGATCCACAAACAGATGAAATGCCGATGTTTTGGTATCATTTGAAAGAATTGTGTCTGCTGAACAAGAATATATTAGTAAATATTAAGATTGCCATAATAATACGCACTAATCACTACAGTCATGTTTTTGTCTGGGAAATTATAAATCTTACACTGTAACAGTTATAACTAGGGCTGGGACGATTTCAAAATTTTGAAAACGGTTAATCTTTTGTATGAAATCGAACCGAACCGGTTAATCTTCCTTGACGACGGTATTAAGGTTCTTCCAGCAGCTGATTGCATTAGGAACTTACAAACTTTATCCTTTGAAAACAATGTGGTAATTAATAAGTCATATTTTCGTGTATTTTATTTTACACATATCATGACTGGCTGATCCGAGACTATTGACTATGTTCAATGTGTTTTAGCAGAAATATACTGTGGGTCTATGTGCTAGTCAAAGAAATGTAAAAAGATAAAGTACAATTCGTGATAGTTATTGTTCGAGAGTGATTAGCGGTTTTGCAAAATTGAAACCGGTTTCACCTAGTAATCGAATCGGATCTGTTTAATCGAGTAAGCGTCCCAGTGCTAGTTATAACAGGATTTTTATTAAAGCATCATGATTGAAAAAAAAGAAAAAAAAGTTCTATAGCATAGTTTTGTTATGTGATTCGTATTTTCTTTTCCCGCCAGTAGACATCTTTCCAGACATCAATACACATGTACTAGTATTTTAAAAGCACTTTTATATAGAACTTGTTTATTTGTGGACCAGATACCTTAATACTATTTACATTGAATATAGTAAATTGTTCTAAGTGCTTTATTAATGTATCTTTAAGAAATGATGTGTTTGGTATTGTACATATTGTAATGCCTGTACGTTGATCTGAGATTGTACATTTTCATGATTGTTTGAAACAGTCTTTCATTTCCGTAAAGCAGAGCATTAGTGACACAAAATATTGACTTTGTTGTACGTTACTAGACATTTCGACTTAGTCACAGTTAATGTATAGGTTATGGTCAACTCTAGGTACTCTGTATAGCCCTCGGGTTAACCTACAGGTCGTGCAGCGTTCGCACGTAAGATGTTACTATTTTAAACATGTTTAAATCCGGAAGGTTTTCAATCCAGTTTTAGCCCATATCGCAAAAATATTAGACATGAATGTGTGACTATGGGTCTTATGTACCCTACGTACGCAACTGGTAATTTCGAATTTCGAGTTACTAACTTTAAATTTCTACTAAGTATCTCGAAATTAAGACACACGTAATTCGAAATTTCGAGTCTGGCACTAATGCTCTTTCTTTCTTGTTGCAGGGTTGCAAGAAACTGCGACACTTTTTACAAATTTTCTGTTTGCTCACTTTTAAGCTACAAGTATTCATATTTCTATGTATTTATGACATTTGTGACTTAGGTTTTCTTATGTAAAAGGGTTGTCTCTTACTGCAATATGGAATCAAGTAATAAGTAATCCAAAAACAAGACCATAAGATGGTTTTGTGCAATGATGCAGGTTTCCATCGTAATATAAAGGAAATCAGTCAGCAAATCACAAAAACATGAAACGTTTTCATGCTGGCTAAATTTTCAAATTACCTCCCTTTTATATAAAAGATGGTGATTTGTAATAAGTTGGATAGTTTGTTTTTCAAAAACTATTCAGATATGTGTTGACATTATTTTATCAGATAGTACAAAACTTTTAAGCTCTTGATATTTCCAATGGGTTTTACTATTTAACGTCTGAAAATGATGCAGTCAGTTGAAAAGGCAATTAAAAGCATCCGTCATTTCGTTATGCACCTGAGTATTTTGGTGGCTAAATTTGGATCTCGTTCAATTCCTCAATGTTCGATTACATCCGCTGATGCATAAGAATACTAGATAATTATATAATCTGAAATTTGTTTAATAGTTTACGAGTTATATTTTTTGAGGGAGAATTATTTTAAAGTTACGTATACATTTTTGTTATAAAATGATATAAATAGTGTAAAATACACGAAACTTAGTAATATGACTGTTTAAATCATATGCAATGTATAGCTGCAACTATTTTGGGAAATATCACACTTCATTGAAATTTTACAAAAATGCGTTTTTCCAAAAATGTTATTATTCTTTTTGTACGGACCCCTTCAATGTGCTGAGTGTACATTTTTTAAAACTCTGTGCTGTTACAGTTCTGGTCCTTTTGGACCATAGAGTACATTCACTTTAACTACTAGTAGTGTCATAGAATTCAGCTTAAGCCCGGTGCTATGGGCATGAAGGTGTTGAACATTTTATTACCTTTCTTAACCCTAAATCTGCTAAATCTATATAATGGACTCATCCATCATTCTATTTGGGCAGTACCACTTATCATTCAAAGGTGTGTCCACTGGAAATTTACTGATTGAATAGTGAACAGTGCGGACCATGATCAGCCTGCACGGATGTGCAAGCTGATTTTGGTCTGCACCAGTCGCAAAGGCAGAACCACTTCCCGCCAGCAGGCTAAAGGTTAAGCAGATTGCAATTATTTTGACTGAATGCGTCTAACATGCTAAGGTTTCCAGGTGATCTTCTTGTAAATTGTATTATTTTTCTGCTTATGTAACAGAAATGTACGCCTGTCTTGTTACGAACATTATAGATATACTTGTCGCTTAAAAGCAAGTTTGTTATAAATACAATGCAACGTGTTAAACGTTTGTTTTTTTTAAATGTCACTGATATCTACATCGTATAAATGAAATGTTTTATGTGCTTTTTTAAGAAAGATATCTTTGTTAATCAGAATTAAATAGCTCATCATTACACTTATTTTTGTTCATTTATCACTGCATACAAGTCGGGTTCTAACAAGCGGTGTTGTGAATATGATTTAACTATCCTAGTTGCCTAACCAAGGTACAGTTATCTAAGCTGTATAAGTATATAATAAACATAGTTTTGGCAACTTTATTTTAGTAGAAATCCGATAGAAATGCAAGGTGAACAAAAAATATATACTTCTGTTTGCTTAAGTTATGCAAACAATATAGACAGGAAACAAGCAAAAGAAACATTTTCTTCCTCTTGAAAACACTTAAATGCAATTTACTGTCAGTCTCTGTTAAACGCTACTTATTGTTTACTTCATTATTAATCATGATGCGTATATCGAGGGCTTAGAGCGAAACTAATCTATCTGCTTCTATTTCTATATACACTTAGACCAGTTTCGCTCTGAGCCCCCGATACTTTGTTAGTTGTAAACTTTGTTATGACGCCTTTTGGAAACTTATGTACGGTATGTTTTCTGTTCTCTGTGGAAGCTTGCATGAAGGCCATGATTTATGTGTAATTTGTTTGCTTAGTTTGTGTGTGTGTTCGGGTTTAATGATTTTTGCAACATTTTTTTCAGTAATATAAACGACAGTGTCTATTTGTAGCAGTGAGCACAGTGCCCAGTTTTCTAGTGCTGCGTCACTGTAATATCCCGCTGTAGCCACATTACATGATTCCCCACACAGTCATATTTTATTCTGACACCAGACTGATGAGTCCTAGAATTATCCTCTTAATGCTGAAAGTAAAGCGAGGAAGCCACTAATACCATTTTTACGTCTTTATTATGACGCGACCAGGGATCTAAGCAACGGCCTTCCGTTCTCGAAGCGTAAGCTTTACCACTAGACTACCGAGCCAGTTGTTTAGTCATGGTCAGGATCATTCTTTATAAAACTAGAAAAGAGTTATCTCTTAATATCTTCAGTTAGGAAACAGGTAAGCAGAAAAAATCTAGTGAAGATGCTTGTATAGAGACCAATGTTTTATATCAATAAGGGTAGCTTAGGTCAAGGTAATTCTTACTTAAAATAAAAGAAAAAATGTTTTTGATCTATAATAAAGTAAGAAATAATAAGCTTTCAAAGACACTTATATTGAATAGCATTTAAGTGTTTATAAAGGCAGACAATGTTCGTGAAAGGGTGATATGCATTGGTATGGTTGTTGCTACAGAAAGCAGAATATTATTTTCTAAACATTGATGAAGTGAAAGCTGAGAAAAAGCTACAAGTCTGTTCATTCTTAAAAGGAGATTCGGTATCCAGGCAAACATTTTGCATTAATCAATCCAAGTCTTAAAATACGTTTTCAGCTCGGACCAGTTGTCAAGATTCCTTGGTAAGTTTTCTTATACGAATATTCAACAATGGTTATTACGAGCTGCGTACGCCTTTTGTGTGGCCTTGGAATTCGTAATCTTGACAGCGACCGGCTTGCCTATCCGATAGCACTTGTCAGTTCGATACCCACATCGTTAGCATACTTTATTATTTTAGTTTCAGCATCATTCTGATTGTCTCTGGAATGCCAGATACATTTAGGCACATTATGCTGTCATACTGCTCCCGTTTGTAAGGTTCAAGTTGAGGGGCCGTCAAGATTACAAAAAAGTTCGGTGTTTGATTTCTGCAGAGAAGAGACATCGTGTAATTTTGCTGTTTCAGTCCTACAGAGTAATTTGATTTCCTACTGAATCCCATGCTTGATGTCTCTTTCTAGATCATATTCCAAATGTTTTTTTATTGCACCAATCTCTTTCAAATCTTGTACAACACTACAATAAAAGTCCTAATCAGATTATTCAACATCAAATTCACTATCAGTTTCTGCCCGCCCGCTTAGCTCAGTAGGTAAGAGCGTTGGTCTATGGATCGCGGGGTCGCGAGTTCGATCCTCGGGCAGGGCTGATGTTCTCCGTGGCTATTTGATAGACGACATTGTGTCTGAAATCATTAGTCCTCCACCTCTGATCATTCATGTGGGGAAGTTGGCAGTTACTTGCGGAGAATAGGTTTGTACTGGTACAGAATCCAGGAACACTGGTTAGGTTAACTGCCCGCCGTTACATGACTGAAATACTGTTGAAAAATGGCGTTAAACCCAAAACAAACAAACAAACAAAACTATCAGTTTCTTTTCTGTTTTTTTTTCTTCTTGTAGAAGAAATGTTCAGGACGAAGTCATTCTTGTATGTGATATTTGGCCTCTAAGTGTGACCTTGTCCTTAGACCCAGGGACCTGGTTGTTGCGCGTGACACATTGTTTATCCATGCTTATTGTTTGTGTCAAATTATCGGACTATGCATGTCAAAGCTATGGACCGGACACGAAGACAATATTACCAGTATATATGTAGTGAAAATTGGCTAAGTTCAACCAAGGACTTTGGCCTTGACCTTTGAGCTAGTTAAATGGTTTTGCGCTTGACTTATTGCCTATCCATGTTTATCATTTGTGTGAAATTGTTTTGAAATCGGACCATGCAAGTCAAAGTTATGGCTCGGACACGAACACCACTCTTTCCCGAACACACACACAAACAGACGCAAGCACACACGTACCGGAGTACCACTATACACCCCCACCCCACCACCAACATTTCATGGCGGGGGAATTATAATTCATATGTCTCAAAGAGAAGAAAATAGAAAATTCTAGTGAGGTCCTTGGATAAGTGATGTAAAATTGGAAACAACAGGATTTTGTGTTTGTTCACAGGAGATAACTCCCCATGCTATTTTCTATTTAAATTTTGCATAATTGAGTCCCTTTTCATAGTTAGTAGCCAGATTAGTTTAATGTTATAATTGTTAAAAGATTAAACAATAAAAGAAATATTTGGAGATAATCACTGAAAAAAGTTTCATTTAATCTATAATTTTTAACAGATCAATCGGAACCACAGGCGTACACTTTTCAGTATACCCGTGTTTATGAGTATGCTTTAAAAGTTGAAATAAGGAAATTTTGTATCGTATTCTTGAAGGCTGGAAGTAAGGCAATACATAATGGTGGGATAATGCCTAACAATCTCCGTTTCT
>NW_026462111.1:0-67417 GCF_021730395.1 Mercenaria mercenaria | reverse complement strand
CTTGTTCAGAATGCAAACTGCCATTTGTTGTTTGCTTCCCGGAAAAAAAGCAGATTAAGCTAGTACTCCTATTTTGTGTACTAAATGTTTTATAAATGGTAAATGTTTTAACAAGACATTAAAAAATCTAAGCATGGCAAAGCTTTTATCCAGATTACAAGAGTTGTCCGTAAGACAGTGTGGACAACTATTCGGCGATTTGACAGTTAAATATGTCTCAATAAGAGACCTCTACTCACATACCTGATGAACGTCTATAAACGAAGCTTTCGAAAAAAACATCAACATAAATATAATTCCAAGTACAACAATTTGGTGACCTTGACTTTGGGTTCAATGGGCTAAGCCCCTGTACATACTTTGTTTGCATGCTGGGCAATGTTTATGTGAAGTTACAATAACATATAAGCAATAGAAACAAAGATATAACAGAAAACAAAGGTCGCCGAAAAGCTTTAACATTAAAAAATAATCTAGGTGACCTTGACCTTTAGTCAGTATAATGGGCCCAATTCCTGCACATACTTTGTTGCATGATGAACAAATGTTAATGTGAAGTTACAGTAAGGTATAAGCAATAGTAACAAAGAAAAACAAAAGTTGCCGTAAAACCTTAACCAAGAAAGCTCACGCCGACGACGAGTAGAATAGCACAATAGTGGAGCTAAAAACGGGACAGACCAGATAGTCTACGAAACAGTTTCTGACCAGTAGAAAAGTATTTGTAAAATTGAATGATGATTCAAATTAATATCATATTTGTTCTAAACAGCTGTATATTGTATTTGATATTATGATACATACTGATGGTTTTCCAGCATCTGTAAAGTTATTTGTTGTACGTCTAGGCTCAACCTGGAATAAGCTTTTGTTTTTAACATATTTCTTAAATACTGTGTATCTATTAAAATACTGATCCATTACAGATATATCAATTTTCAACACTTCATAAAATGTAATATTTTTTACACAAGCATTGCTCTTGCGTTCAAAAACTTAAAGAAATGCCTACTATGATAATTTCTGAAAATGGCTAACCATTGGGGCAGCCACTTTTCTTGATGACGTGGTTTACAAGCTTCTGAAATATTTATTAGTAAATATGTATTACAAGTAAGGTAGGATAATTTCTTTCATTCTATCTCGGAAAAGAAGAGATTTTATTTTTCAGAAATAAGGCAATACATCTCAAAGCAATGTTTAAAATAAAATTAAATTCATCAATTTTTTCATTACTTTCTCATTATTTGGTCGAATTTAAAAATTCTTTCACTGCCTTGACTGATTTAAGATCTGGCATTCAGAATGAACATTAACACAGAATTGTCTTCTCCTATCAGTAAACATGTATTTATAAACTATACCTATTAAAAATACAAACCACTGGTGTTCTAGCATTTTAGACAGTGGAATTCGGGCGCTGTGATACAAGCTTGGATACATCAAACTGAAATAAATTACAGTTGTTCCGCAACAGTTGAAATTGTCACTAAGTGGTCAAACATTAGAAAATCAGATGAGATGGGATCAGTGGCAGAAAGAAATTATGAATATTCCGGTCTCAATATGAAAGTAAATTGAGTAAAAATGAGCAGTTGTGAGACAACCATATGCCCTGTCACAGTGGATTAAATCAGTAATAAATGCAACAGAAGGTATGTTTTTAATCATATCAAACAACATTAACAAAATAAAAAAGAGAAAAAAAAAACAACAACAAAAAAACAAACCTTTGGCACCCATGTGTCCTAGAGTAGCGGTAGCAATAAAATAAAACTTTCCCGATCACTTGTCTTCATCGTTTTAAAAATGTCAATTTAAGGAATGACGTCTTAGCTCTTTTTTCAAACAATGTCAGTAAAACATATGACGTATTACCCCTGTATACACTAAATACCGACACGTTTTAATTCGTCAATACTGTCATTGTAATATGTTATCACGCCTGTTGTCAATTTATTCAGAAATATCTAGTTAAAGGAAACATATTTATGTCGCCATATTCGTGCCCTGGAAAAAGGCACAAAGCATGTAAACAAAAATAAGTGGCTATAACCGAAAAGTATTATGTATGACGCACATATCTATATTACCATGTTACAATCAAAGGATTAGTATTACATATTATAAGTGACAATACAATCAGATTTAACGTATATGATATATATAGAATACAACGGAAAAACAGCATATTGGACGACAAGTTGTGAAAAATAAACTTTAAAAGATATATATGTGGTGCCCAATAGAGGCTTCAATAAAACTGCGTATTGGTGCCCATTACTGCCATCCACATACGAATATTCACTTACGTTAACTAGATATCTTGATTTTTGTCACTTAGTCAGTTATGATTGGCAATATCCCGTAATCCCCTATTATTACAGAATGAATGAAATTAAATAAAGGGTCATACACTCATTCATTCCATATACCGCATAGGGGACGAAAGTTAATCGCCAATCACAATAAGCACTTATTTATGTAAATATGTGGATGGCAGAAGTGTGCACTAACAGGCAGTTTTGTCCTGTTAACATAATTATCTTGATAACACGCAATCTTGCCACTTGCTAGATAATAAATTGATATGTGACATTTTTAGAGAAAACTGTAAACATAAATATTTCAAGTGGATATGCGGCTTCCAGAGATATGCTATCATAGATCAAAAAATAAAAAAGTCTTTAATAATTGTGATTGCTTAATTTGTTAAATCGTGCTGAATATTAACAACAGGAACGTGAACCCTATATTTCAAGTGACTAAACGTTTTTTTACATCGGTCTGCCGGGACCCACATAGGTTTATAACTAACATCTAACCGTTTCGTTAGGGTCGTCTTCGACTGATTGCTTGCATAAGAAGCCTCGGGAGAAATACAGTTATTCATTTAATAAACAGATAAAATTTAGCCTAATGCAATTCAATTTACGTTTTAACTATTTACAAACTTTCCGTATAAAGAAACGTAAAGCTCTATAGTAATTTCACGCATTGCCACATTTAGAAAGATATCAGGAACAGTGAAACTTTCTTGTATAATCACTTTCACTATCACTTTAATTGCTTAATGATACTATTAAAAAATAAAAATAATTTACTCAATAACTAAACGTATTGTTCTATTTACAGTAAATGTCATAACAAAATATATAATAAGTTACCGTTTCCAATATATTTCCCAGGATTAGGACCTTCAAGATTTTCTGTAATTTTCCAAAGTCTGCCTCTTGGAGTATCCATCTAAAATAGGAAGGAATCACAAATGTTATGACTTTATATGGTTTATCTTGTTTTCTTTTTTAATTCTCACATCTATTTGTGCCAGTGTAAAATTGAATTTAGTTTAAAATATAATCCAGAAAAGTTTGAGTAATCTTGGTACAGGGCCGACTAAAACACAATTCTGTGACTTTTTTCCAACTTCTACCGAATTTTTTTTTATCATTATTCATTTAAAAATGTATATATAAGGAAAGTAAACCATATGATTTTCGATGAATTAGAATAATTTTGTAGTAGAGTGCCGCTCAAGATTTATGTCTTCGAAAATATCCTAAGATTTGGCCACGTGAATGTTTTAGACAAATCAGAATAATCTGAAAATTCTTGGTAGATACTCAACCAAGTGAAGTTATTTAGAAATTGGGCTAAAGGTTCCTGAAAACATTTTTAAAATGCCCGCCATTTACATACATGGAAACGTAACCAAACCCTCTGCTGGCTATTTTTTTGAAGAATTTGTATTTTTGGAATAATCTTTATAAAAGATCCCCGTGGAATTCCTTTTAGACTATGCTTTCAGATCTGATAAGAAGTTTTTTTTAAATTTCTAACTACATGTATATACATATGTGGAAAGGAGATCGCACCTTCCGGCGGCCATACTTCTTTGACATATTATTCTTAGAAGCAGATCACCAAAGCCATTTGCTTGAAGACTTTTCTATGGCAAGCATCTGTATGCAGCCAAGTGGAACTATTCGAAGAAATTTTGAGAAGGATCGTCCATGGAACCACTAGGCTAAACTGCATCAGTTTCCACCTAATTGCTTCATAGGATGTGTCGTCCAAAGCATATGCTGGTGAAATGCCGGGCGAAATATAGATGGATGGACAAGTGGACAGACGACTAACAGTGAGTGATCACAATAGCCCACGATAAAATCAGATTTTGGCTTACATAAAAAATACACTTTTATTCGGAAATGACGTTAGAAAATTTTTCTTGAATTTTTTATTTCATCTGCAAACTTTCCGACCAATATCGCAAATTTTGTGAAAATACAGAAAATGAAATATGCATTTACTTATAAATAAGCAGATTAAAATGAACAATTGTTTTCACATAATGCGAGTACCTATTGATACAACAATATGGTCATATTTGATGGTATTTGCTTAATTAGTTATTTAAATTCAACACAATTTTGTAATTTCTGCTCATATTGAAAATATCATTCAGATGTGTCAACTGTTATTTATATTTTACATTTAAAACGTTATTTACTAAGTTTGAAATATTCGACGGAACATTTATGTTAACAGGCAGTTTTGTCCTGTTAACATAATTATCTTGATAACACGCAATCTTGCCACTTGCTAGATAATAAATTGATATGTGACATTTTTAGAGAAAACTGTAAACATAAATATTTCAAGTGGATATGCGGCTTCCAGAGATATGCTATCATAGATCAAAAAATAAAAAAGTCTTTAATAATTGTGATTGCTTAATTTGTTAAATCGTGCTGAATATTAACAACAGGAACGTGAACCCTATATTTCAAGTGACTAAACGTTTTTTTACATCGGTCTGCCGGGACCCACATAGGTTTATAACTAACATCTAACCGTTTCGTTAGGGTCGTCTTCGACTGATTGCTTGCATAAGAAGCCTCGGGAGAAATACAGTTATTCATTTAATAAACAGATAAAATTTAGCCTAATGCAATTCAATTTACGTTTTAACTATTTACAAACTTTCCGTATAAAGAAACGTAAAGCTCTATAGTAATTTCACGCATTGCCACATTTAGAAAGATATCAGGAACAGTGAAACTTTCTTGTATAATCACTTTCACTATCACTTTAATTGCTTAATGATACTATTTTGTGAAAATACAGAAAATGAAATATGCATTTACTTATAAATAAGCAGATTAAAATGAACAATTGTTTTCACATAATGCGAGTACCTATTGATACAACAATATGGTCATATTTGATGGTATTTGCTTAATTAGTTATTTAAATTCAACACAATTTTGTAATTTCTGCTCATATTGAAAATATCATTCAGATGTGTCAACTGTTATTTATATTTTACATTTAAAATGTTATTTACTAAGTTTGAAATATTCGACGGAACATTTATTAAAATTATGCGGAAATGAAAAGAAGTGGCATTTCTGAGAGGTAAGAAGGTGACAAAAGAGGGGAAAGCCGCATTATAGGTGTCGTTCATTTATCATGCTAAACGTATGATCTTATTATCACCTTGGATGTTTCAGATATTAATTGTAATTACCGTTAAAGTTCAAAAGAAAATTCACCAATCCACCAAAGAAATCAAAATATGAAGGAAAATTGTTATAAATTTAGCTTCTTGTCAAAATTAAATAAACGAACTGATAAGGACCGAGGCAAGAGGGTAGCCTTGGATGTCTGCTTGACCACGGTATCAAATATTTGGAGGACCAGGCAACGTAGGGTAAAAGTGCGGATGCCAGCTAAATAACTATTTATATAATCTGCTGTTTGGCATTTTGCCAATTTCTTATGAAATAATGAGGGTATGTTCTTGATATTAATCATACAGTTAGATGAATGTGTTATCAGTATCATAATAAAAACTAAAATACACAAATCGTTGTACTTCTAGAAAACGATTTAATCCATTAAATAAGAAAAGCAGCAGCAGTAACAGCAGTGAAAAGTAGCAGCAGGTGCAGAAGTGGTTGTTTTTGTAGGAGCAGCAGTTACAGTGAACAGTAGTAGCAGATGCAGTAATATTTGCAGCAGCAACAGCAGAAGCAGTGAACAGTAGCAGCAGGTGCCACAGTATTTGCTGCAGGAACAGTAGCAGTGAACAGTGGCAGTAGTTGCAGCAGTATATCTATCAGCGGCAGTAGCAGTGAACAGTGGCAGCGGATGAAGCAACATTTGCAGCAGTAGCAGCAGTATGACTACGGACACTGGTCACTGCTACAGCTGTTACTGATTTTTTCACTGTTCTTAAGGCACACTGCAACTGCTGGTATTGCTTCTACTGTTACTCATACTGTTGATACTGCTTCTGCAGCTGCTACTGGTGGTATTGCCACTGCTGCTACTACTACTGCTGCTAGTACTCCTTTTGCTGATACTGCTACTGCTCACTGCTACTGTTAGTACAGTTGCTGCTACTGTTCAGTGCTGCTAATGGTACTGCTTCTGCTACTACTGCTAGTAGTTCCTCTACTGCTACTACTCACTGCTACTGCTGGTACTGCTTCTGCTGTTACTACTGGTAGTGTAACTTCTGCTACTGCTACTACTGCTAAATGCTACTGCTGGTACTGCTTCTGCTCAGTGCTACTATTGCTGATGATACTTCTACTGCTCGCACTACTACTGGTGCTGTTATTGTTAAGTGCTACTGCTGGTACAGCTTCTGCTGCTCCTTTATACTGCTACTGCTGCTACTGCTTTTGCTGCTACTGCTGGTAGTTCTTCTGCTGCCAAATGCTACTCTAGTACTGCTTTTGCCACTACTGCTACTGCTGGTATTGCTTTTAATGCAACTGCTACTACTGCTTCTTCTGATACTGCTGCTATTGCCACCGCTCACTGCTACTGATGCTATTGCTTCTACTGGTACTTCTACTGCATCTAGAGTTATTGCTTGCACTGCAACTGCTGGTACAGTTACTGCTTACAGCTACTGCTCACTGCTACTCTTGGTATTTCTGCTGCTACTCTTGGTAATGCAACTTCTCACTGCTACTACTCACTGCTACTGCTGTTACCGCCTCTGCTTTTGTCGCTAATGCTACTGATGGTACTGCTTTTATTGCAAATATAACTACCGCTGCTATTGCCACCACTCACTCCTACTGCTGCTATTGCTTATGCCGAAGCGCATACGGGTCAAAACAACTCCAGGAACTATTTATTTCCCTTTTTACCATAACCTGTTATTCAAAAGCGAAACATGGCTGTCTACAATATGACTTTTATTGCGGTCACACAGTCTGTCTTACTAAATAGTGTGCTAGGCAGATTAACAAGAAATACAGAAAGCAATAACAAACTAGGTGATGGATCTTTTGTAGTAAACAACAGCAAATACAACGAATTTTTACTGATAATTGGTATTTTATTAACAAGATCTCAAACAGTATTTATAGATATTCATCACTACGAGTCAGCTGTGCTTTCCGTTAGCATAGTTTCATTATTTAGACCTAGCCCAAGCAACATCTTCTTGTTATGCTTTATAATATCTGGTGACATTGAAACAAATCCCGGGCCCGCGGGTGGACCAGTGACCGCTCGACGACAGAGAATACCAAAGTTCCCGTTTACAGTCTATTCGAGGGAAGTCACAGCAACAAGCAAGTCTATTATTTGTGACTAATGTCACTCAAAGACACATATCAAATGTGCTGGATAAACAATACCAACAAATTTAATTCCAAACGTTTCTGTTTTTCATTGCAACGAGTGCAGTCTGAAAATTCTTCCTGGAGATACTTCCTCGCCGGATTCCTTTTATATTCTATGTGATCCCACAAATTCTTCTCTCGATCCTGATTTTGGTCAACAGAACAATTTAGATACATCCAAACAATTCGACGCCTTCAAGCAGAAGGGAATGCATTTAGTACATTTTGCCGTCTGTGTTAGTTGACAAGCTGCCTGCAGCTCCAAATTGTTTTACTGTTGCGACCGATGCTTTTAAACACTTTTACAAAAGAAGAAATCCAGATTCCAAAAGTTGTAGACTTCATACAGTTTCCGAATCTTTTGTTCACAAAGAATTGTGTAAATTAAATCTTTCAAAAAGTACAGGATTAGAGGATATACCTGCTAGATTTTTGGAAGATACAGCATCTTTTATCTAAATTCACGTAACGTTCATGTAACGTCCTTAATTGATAGCTCAGTTGTAAATAATACTGTGCCAAATGGCATAAAAAGACATAAGAAGTATGTAACTATAGACCAGTCAGTATTTTGTCCATCGTTTCTAAAATACTTGAGACCGCAGTGTGCAACCAGTTGGAATCCTTTTTTGTCAACAATGGTATTTCGTATGAATATCAGAGTGGATGCAATTGAGACTCCTGTCTCATCCATCTTACAGATCATATCTGTGAGCAGACTTCTAGGGGCCTGTTTACGGGTATGATAATGCTTTACCCGCTGAAAGCTTTCGACACAGTGGGCAAAGATATCATGTTTCGGAAGCTTCGGGAGATGGGCATGGAATCGGTGGAGTGGTTCCGCTCTTATTTGTTTTTCAGAACCCAGTCCGTTCATGTAAATGCAACAAAGTCTGATTTCAGCTCGGCTGTATGCGATGTTCCTCAGGGTAGTATTATTAGGCGTTTTCTGTTTTTAGCCTATGTTTAAGCATAAGTTCTTTTTGTAAACTGATTTTTTACCCAGATGATAGCGCCATTTTGTTTTCTCATAAAGATCCGTTTTATATCAGTCACGTCCTCGGCAAAGAATTAGAAAACAGTAGCAAATTGCTTATTGATAATAAACTTTCTTTGCATCTTGAGAACACGGAATGTATTCTTTTTGGATCCGAAAGAAAACTCAGCAAAGCCACACACTTTAGCAACAAATGTAACGGTCATGAGATCATGTCTCAAACTTCAGTTAAGTACCTATGTTCGTTTTAAGATGCAGACTTTTCAGGCACATACATTGTAGAAAATATTGTAAAACAAGAGGACCATGATGGTCCTATATCGCTCACCAGAGTTGATCTGGCCTACTGACCTAGTTTTTGACCCCACATAAGCCAGTTTGAAATTTATCCTAGAGATTATCAAGAGAAACACTCTGACCAAGTTTCATAAAGATTGAGTCACAACTGTAGCCTTTAGAGTGTTCACAAACTTTTCTTTTGATTTGACCATGTGACCTAGTTTTTGACCCCAAAGGACCCAGATTAAAACTTGACCCAGAGCTCATCAAGACAAGCATTCTGACCAAGTTTCATAAAGACTGAGTCACAACTGTGGCCTATAAAGTGTTCACAGGCTTTTCTTTTGATCTGGCCTTCTGACCTAGTTTTTGACCCCACATGACCCAGTTTCAAAATTGATCTGAGATCATCAATGTAACATTCTGACAAAGTTTCATAAACATTTGGTCACAACTGTGACCTCTTGAGTGTTCACAAGCTTCCTTGACCCTAAATTATCCAGATTCGAATTTGACCTAGAGATCATCAAGACAGACATTCTTTACTTAGAGATTATCAAGGCAAACATTTTGATCAAGTTAAATAAAGATAGGATGTGGCCTCTAGAGTGTTCACAAGCTTTTCCACTGATCTAGCATACTGACCTAGTTTTTGACCCCACATAACCCAGTTTCAAACTTGACCTAGAAATTATCAAGACTAACATTCTCACCAAGTTTCATAAAGATTGTGTCACAAATGTTGCCTCCAGATTGTTCACAAGGCAAATGTTGATGGACGACTGACGACGCACGACGGTCGCCGACGGACGCCGGACAATGTCTGGTCACAATATCTTACCTTGAGCACTTTGTGCTCTGGTGAGCTAAGAAAGTGAATTCTAGGATTAAATTCTTATATCGTCAACAAAACTTGTTTAAGAAATTTCTCAGAAAAACTCTTTGTAATTCTTTGATAAATTCCATCTAGATTATGCATCAACCTCGTGGTACTGTGAACAATGCAATTAAGGACTGGAATAAGTTAGCATCTGACATGAAATCAACAAAGTAAAAGGATACTTTTAAGGAAGTTTTAAATTTAAAGAAACATCTATTTACAGAAATGGAAAGAGATGAGAATTCATTATATATAATAATTATATATTTTCACTAGTTTCGTTTTAACAAATGTTTATGTTATTTTTATGAAATAAGTGTTTCGTATTTGTATTACCATGTCAATTCGTGTAGAAAGTTATAAGACCCTTAGTTTCTGCATATGTTTGTGTCATTCATTTTGTAAGACGTATATAATAATATGATAATGTCACAAACACCTAAACAATAACGTCGCTCATAAGATCATGACGTGTTAATACCTTTGTATTAAAATAGGAATACTGTTTTAAAATGGAATGTTTAACCACTATATAATATGTAATATGACCATGTAAATCTTTGTCTTGTAATTTCATTGTCACTTTTATACCATCATGTGACACAGTTTTGTTAAGAGTAATTAGTCACATAAGATCTAAATGTGACAGATTGGACGTTGGAAAAAAGATTTTGAATGTAAATGTTGGAGCGGGCAATCCAGTGCTCTATCTGCTATTTGAAATTATATACGCTGGAACAAGTATTACAAATGTCTTGGATATCGATATCATTTACATGTTGAGTCACTATATTATCAAAACAAAAATAATATCCTGTGATAAAATTATAATCATTATTATATGATAGATGACATTTTTATTACAACTGTGATACCTGGGAAATACTGTGCTTATGTATTATGCCATGTAATTTGTATTGACATGAAGTGCACAAATGAAATTATTATTATTATTATCATTATTATTATGCTGGTTCTTTTACTGCTTCTACTGTTATTGCTTGTACTACTTTTGCTGGCACTGTTACAGCTGGTACTGCTACTGCTTACCACCCACTTCCCAATGTGAATAAGAGATGGAGAACGAATAATTTCAGACATAATGTATTTTATCAAATATTCAAGGAGAACATACGCCTCGCTTGGGTATCAAATTTAAGACCCCGCGATCCGTAGATCTGCTCTCTCCCTATTTAAGCGAGAGGGATAAAATCCGAAAGCACAAATATCTAAATTGTCTATTTTAGTTCAGTCATTTTGATTTCTGTATCTGCAGAAAGCACGTACATTCACATAATGATTCACATAATGTGATATTATACTCTATACTAGCTTAACAATGACAGAACAATTGAAAAAAATAGCATTTTAAAGTGTACGTCTGAAATTTTGATAAATATGAGCCCAGAAGTCAGAGAAGTGAATTATACTGACCTTTTGTTTGTCATATTGGGACGAATTATCCGCTGGATGTCCCGCCATATCTCCTTTGTATGGGTAATCTAATTCAGTGTGTAACGTTCGGCCACTGTCTTGAGTCAAGAAATCATAACTTTCGCTGTCTGTACTACTTTGTTCAGTCTCTGCGGGATATTTGATTTTTGTATAAGATAATTTATATAAAGGAGATATATATTTTTCTATTACTATTGTAATGGCTTAGTTTAATAGTGGAATGAGATGTTTGAAATCATTGATATAACTTATTGCAAAGCCTCACTGTATTGATTTATTTCAGTGGAATGAAATAATGGTTGTCACAACATTCACATACTCTAATGCAGAAAATTGCTTTTACTGAATTTGTTATTTATTTCTCTTTAAAGACAGGTTTATCCTACAGAACACTTTGTTTGAGACACCATATTTAAAGTGATCAAATACATATTTTAATGTCGTATAGTGGGCAAATAAACGTCATTCTAAAATTACAAACACACTGTCCGTTTCTCTTGTAGGAAACTTCAAAAGCTATCCATCACTTCTTTTATTCAAATGATTCAAACAATTTCAAAACAAACCTCCATCAAAAACGTTTTCAAACTCTTTCATATCTGTGGACATTTTCAGGGTAACTGGTGTCTTCGAATATTTTGACAACTTCTCCGCTATAGCATTTGTGCTATTTGAAAATTGCTCACTTCGAAATAATTTCCACAACTCCGTCATGGCAGCTGGCGAAGAAACAGTAATTGGAACTCTTATGCCACTTTCTTGTTGCTTTGGTAGACTTTCTGTATATTAACGAGAACGAAAGTGATAGACCTTTTCGGCATAAACAGAAATGTACACGACTACGTATATGCACACTTACTTTGATCAATTTCGAGGGGTTTTCTCAAAACACTTGGCACAGTTTGAACAGCAATTATATTAACGAATAATTCAGCCAGTTAACAAACAAAGTCAAACAAAAACATACGTAATAAAAAGTATGACAAAATCGAATCCTGCTATAAGCAAGATAAGTTCTTTCTCGAGCTGCTTTACTCAGCTGTGCATGACTGATGCTTGGTCGTTATATAAATGTTATTCGTTGTTGTCAGGAAAATTGAGCCATGCTCTCTTGATGTTGAAGATTTTTATCCAGTTTTATTTCATTTTGATGAGAACTGTTTAATGAGCTGGAAACGACACTTATTCACGGTGAAGAACCGACGGACGACGGATACCGTATACCTCACGGGTTTTCGAATCCCAGGGAATTGAAACACTGATAGTGTTGTTTTCTGTTCAGATTCAATAATAAGTGGATGGCCATAGGAAATGAGAGGAGCTTGGCCTGTTAAGATTTTGCTTAGACTCTTCTCTACTTTATTTGCGTACATAAAAACTTGATGCAAAACAACTATTTACATAAATTTTACTATAAAACTTCGAGAAACAATTTTTATGCGTCTTTGCAAACCATAATTTATTTCTTCTGTTAACAGTATCATATAAAAAATAAACATGTATAAATGGATAAAAGCAACAGGGAATGCACAACAAGAATTTATTACGGTAGTAAAAAATGTTTTTAAATTTAGTTTTAATGGGCAACATAATTACAGCAAGAGAAGCAATATATGTGTGGATATCCTTGCTAGAATAAGAGTCAAATTGTAACAATATTGTATTTCAAACTGTAGGATCTGGAACAAAATAAAATAGTTATATCTGTTACGGGATAAGAGAACGTTTTTGTTTAATATCTAGACCACTCAGAATCAGAATATACGTATAAAATTCACCAAATAACAAAGATAGTATCGGGTGCTTGAAGTTGTGCTTGGCTGGTTTGAAAATCAGGACCTCGCGTAAATTTTCATAATGGGAGTCTGTGGGAAGTCGTAACTTTCATAACGTTTCCACGAATAAATATGAATGATAAAAAATTGATGGCTCCAAGTTTCCTGTAAAATATAGTTATAATTCAAAATTTGTGTAAAACTTTCACACTTGGAGACAGAAATATTAAGCGCAAGTTAGAGGAGGCAAATGTATTATGTTATTGTAGAAATTTCAATTTATTTAGACAGTTTCAATGTTCAAAATGGCGATATCCCAAACAATTTCTTCTGTTGGTCAAACTTACCTGTGCAATGACTATGAGACTTGGTATTAATATTAACCGATGATTCTTTATTCGTTATTGCTTTGAGCCAATCCCCCATTATTGTCCGAAGTAGGTAATACATGTACGTAGTCGAACACATATACAATTACGCCGAAAAGGTTTAATAAGAACATCAACTTATATATATTCAAACTTTACTAATCCTTTTTGTCACATAGCCAATATGACTCTGATATAAATGATACATTAAATAGCCTCGCTTTTTCCTAATTGCAATAATTGATAAATATAGTATTTGTGAATATCAGTGATTTCATTTCGCATTAGTGTTTATAGTTGAACAATGTAATGCATAAAGATAACCGATGTATTCTATGTTTTCTTTTTATTATTATTTAGAGAGTAGAACGTCTAGGCTAAAGAAATAACTGAAAACACTAATTTGATAAAATTCAAAAATGATGCAGATAGCTTTTGGAATAATCAGTATGTATGAACGCTGTAAAATATATTATTGAATCTTACAATATTGTAATCAAATGTTCTCAGAGAGGATGAGAAATATTTAAGAAATGCATTTGTTGACAGTTTACCCACAATGCTCAGCTCCCATGAAACAACTCCAATATCTATCCAAAGAAAAGAAAATTATTAATGTTTAACACTGGTTGTAATTAAGCCCCATGGTACTTACGTTCATTAAGTATACCATGAAGTGATTCAATGGTCACATTTGAACATATTGCAACAATCGTATCGCAATGATATCCAACCGCTTTACATATATCATCCAGGGTTTTGTGGAATAAGTCACTTTCGAAATATTCAATCAGGGCCAACATGACACAGGGTTCCCTACTCGCAATCTGCAGAAGGACACATTTCTGTTCAACGGATATATTTTGTATATTCTTTGACTTCTTTATCTCTTTCAAAATTGTGTTAACTTCCTCCTGGATTTCTTGATAATTGCCTTTGTTTTCTGTTCGATCCAATGCGATCTGCCACACTTCAAACAAAATCTTTTCAGCAATTTTCTTCTTCTCTTCGTCTGATCCGACAGTTATCATTTTCAATTCTAGCACTGAAAATATAAAGAAAACTAAAATAGCTGCATTCTCAATTATTATCATAATCGACCATGGAGTAATTGTTATTCTGTATGGAGAAATATGGAGGAATAATATAAAGAAATTAACTAAACTAGTGAAACGTATACAAATTCAGCAATAGCAACAAAATTCGTAAACAAAAATCAAAGATAATAGCATACTCCGGTCAGTGTCAAAGCTTATTCCATGTGTAATCATTTGTTGAAGTGTTTCTTTTGTTTTCTGAACAGTCAGTCTCTAAAAAAAAAGAAGTGCAGATTTTATCTTTATAATTAAAATCTATAACCATTTAAAGAACATGTTTAATTGTTTTCCTTGAGCACTTGTAAAAAGAAACATAATTATTGTTTCTCATAAATAATTGAAGCACAATATTATAGCAACAAAAAAAAAAAAAAAAAAAAAAAAAACAAAGGAAAAAAAAAGAAACAACAACAAACAAAAAAAACAACATAAAATTCATAATTTTTTTTTACCTTTATGAATGTATGAAAAAGTTTTCATCTGTAAACCCTGCGATTTGAGTTCCTTCATGTATGTTTTGAATGAGCCATCTTCCTTTGCTTTTTTCTTACTCTCTTCCAATATTTCATTAATGTGAGATTTCTCGTCTGAATTTAGATAATGTTTGGCAACATTAATGCTGTATTTGAGATCAGATAGGTAGTCAACGAAGGTGTCCGGATCTAACGATTTAACAGCTACCTCTGTGTAGTTCTTTCGTGCACTGTACAGATTGTCTATTGCCTCCTTCAGATCACCACTGCACTAACAAGCATACAGTAATACCTCAGTCAGTAACGAAATGTCCCATACTGACACATCCAACGGGGTTGCCAAACGATCTGAGGCAGATGGATAGAGAATTGCTAGATGTTCCGAATCAGTGATCTTTTCCCTAAGTATTTCTTTTTTCTCATCCAGTTTGCATCTCAAATTGCTAGGCCGACATTTTGTTTTAATTAGAGCTGACAATACAAATCGCCCGCCTTCAACCAAAAGTTTTCTGTAACGTTCATATCGATCGGACTTATCTTTTAAGTAAACGTTGAATCCTTGAAAATAAAAATATGATTAAAAGATCTACTACTTGAAAAAGAGGAACAAGACATATTCAGGCAACATTTATAACAAATGTATTCTTACAATTTAAAAAATGTACTTCTTTTACATGGTAAAATAAGCATATCTTATTTGCGCCAAAATAAAAACTGAGAAAAGTAAAGTTTCTGTTAACTGTAATGAACATGATATTAAGCCTAACAATCAGTTATAAATAACTAGATGTTGTACTAGACAGTGATTTTTCTGGTGCGTCAGCTGCAAACAATAATGTCAGAAAGGTTTCTTTTAAGTTAAATTTCTTATAACTTAAAGGCAATGTTAATGTTAAAATAACAAATCACTCGTTCAATGCCACACTTTGTATTGTGGTCTTAGCAAATATTGGAAAATAAGATTACAATCGACTCAGAAGGAAATGAGATTATGATAGTATTGCTGGTCTTCTTTTAATCACTTTACTTGTTTTAAGTGCAGTATGTTTTCTTATATAATGTATGATATGTATATAAAGTGTATACACGAGTAAATCTATATATCTGTCTTACATGTCTAGCAAATAACGATAGAATCTAACTTGCCTTCGAGGTTCTTGAGATATTCGTCTACCTATTCAAGAAGATAACAATAATAATAAAGATAATCAAAACATAATGCAGAGCACAAAAAACATTAAATATACGAGTAAATCCTTAAGACATGGAGACTCCTAATAAGATACCGGTATTGCGATAACTTAAAATTTATCATGAAAGTGCATAAAATTTAATTTACAGTTCGGTTAAGAAATGTAAACAGAATTCTGTAATCATAGATAGATACCTGTTTCTGAACCTTTGACACCTCCTGATACCATTCTTTCAGTTTCAAGTCATGCTCGTTCTGAATACGTGGTTGCAGCTGTTGTATGTAGTAACATTCGATTTGGCTTTGAAGATGTACCTCGTTTCCCGGATCTATTTGCCTTTCTACCCTTAGCAATATAGCCTCAATATTCTCCCACTCGTTTTCAAATACCCAATGAGGTAGCCGAGCACATGGATGGTGACCGACAATGACATTTCTGATCTTTCTTAAACGTAACAGATCAGCCGCAATAGATATGTCTTTACCTTTTGGGGGACGGTTTCATCCTTTTGTCGGAGGTGGTAGTTCCACGGTAGTAAATAAATTGATACAAAGAGTAATCAGTAGTGATATATCCATAAGTCTGAGATTTGGCCATTGTGTGATGACGACTTCACATTCCTGTTGATTCAGAATTCCCTTTGTCTTTAATTCATTCAATTTGGCTTGATTTAATCGAATAAAATCTTCACCATTATTATTTGGTGAATAAAAATTAAACACTTTCCTTACACTCTCTGTACAAAGGTCCATATACATAGACACAAGTCGAAGGTAGTAAGCTGTTTCTTCTGGGTTGTCAGACATAGTAGATATCTTTGGAACGCCTATGTAACATAATAAATTGCTAAAATTTGTCATTACAATTGTCTAAAAATCAACCGTTATATAATTTACGTACAAGAGGTGTTCACCTTTGAAATTTAAATCTCTAAGAGGATTGCAAGATAATTAATAAAAAATGTTCATTGCACCATTTTCTTGTATAATCGTGTACTTTGATTAAAAAAAATATATTAAAAGTATATAAGTTTTACGCACGAAAATATGTGACAAAGTCGAGAGCACAGTGCTTGGACATAATAGTTTGAAGATAAAAGTATGCAAAAGGTAGCAAATGAGCTCCGACATAACATGTTTTTTTTATCTAGTTACCAGATATTTGTCACATGATTGGGTTAAAGTACAATAAATACAGTATCTGTGAAATTTAAAAAAAAACATTCCAAACTCGACCTACTGCGGTAACATCATTTATATAGTAAGTCGCTTGTATGATATCCAATGTATATCTACCGACATAAATGCTAATACTATCGAGGTTAGAGGATTTCTCAAAGCTTTAGACCGTGTTTTTCTTTCTAAAAGTAGGAACTTCAAGGTAATGTTCGAACAAAATGTACGGTTCGTCAGTGCAACATTGCACAAATCAACGAACAAAAGGAAAGTTCCTGGAGTGTGAAATAAGATTTCGAAACCCTATGGGTTTTCTGAAAAGTCTTTCTTCTACTAAGGTGGAAGCTATAAACACGGGCGGTTTACCTTCGTAAGAAAAGGTGTCGCCGATTGTGCGAAACTGAATATCGTTAAGCTTGATCATTTTGCAACAGAAATTATTACTTGGGCTGTAGTCTTGATTTAAGGCAATAATCAGGTTCAAACTTTCACCAGTTAGTATTTGAATTCATTTAATATTTGTTTGTTTATTCCGTAATAAATCGGAACAAGCGAATTTATCTGAAATATTAAAATATTGGAGGCCCCTACTTACATAATGATATACTCAAACAAACGCTGTCATTTTGGTATGTAAAATTATAAATTATATCATTGTCGCAAGTTTGTAGCAAATATAGCAAATAACATCCATCAATATCGGCACTAAAACCAGACTTGCCTGTTGTGAGGTATTGAACATCTCTCAAATGATTAAAGATGTATTTAAAAGTAAGACGTTCGAAAACTTTTTCGATTACATTCAAAAGGAAAACTGGACGGTAGTTACTAGGCAGTAAAGCATCACCTTTTGAAAAAACAGCACTGACGCGAGCTTCTTTGGTCCAAATTCGGCGTTACGTCATTTGAGAAAACATCGATTAAAGTTACGTCACAAAAAATGGTGGACGTTATCACGTGTTCGCGGCAATTAATGCATTATTCAATAATACTCTACCTTGCCACAAGAAATAAATGAAGTGACATAAACATTTCCGTGTTTTGCAATTCCGTTTCTATGAAAATTTTAAATGATTGATAATTTATCGCCCTTTGAATCGACACGCCATTTGTAAACATCGAAGATCGCGGAGAAAATGAAACTACCAAAAACAGTTATTTGATGATTTATTTCGATTGTATAAAGAATGACAGTTAACGAATGTCAAGGTAAGTAAGTATTTAAACGATATGTAGGGTTTCAAAACCGATTAAAAAAGTTTAATTCATTGCAGATTTAGTAAATAATATATAGTCTACAATACAGTGACACTTGTAAATAAAACGTGAATTTCGCTACCTCAAAACTGTCATCTGGTCATTAGTGTCAAATCCGGGCTATTTTTCGAAAAGATATCGGACAAAACAGTCGATATGAACTAAATTAATATTTTGACTCCTATTCAGTAGAATCAGTATGCAAGGCAGTTAGATTCTATGGAAGAAGACTTTGTGACTCTGGTGCCACAGGGGTTCGGCTCATAACTAGGTCCAGGCCCTACACTATAAGAAAAACACAAGGGAAAGCATTTCACCTAGAGCAAAGTTCTATGTCCCTTCGGTTTTTCGCTTGCTGTATTTTTTTTAAATAAATATTTTCTAACACTATATATGCCATTTGTTATCTATTAAATTCTGCGCACGATGGTACCAAATTTACTTATATGCGTGCTAGCAAACGCGAGAAAACTGCATCCGAACTTCCAACAATGTTCCGAAATATTGTAGTCGTAGGAGACCGTGTCCAAACTCGAACAACAAAAACAACTTTACAGCGATAGATACGGACACAGGTAGATCACAAGCTAATGCACAAGAATGTTTGATAACTATTTATCCCTTTATCTCTTACACGAAAGCTCCGATGAAGATGCAATTCTGCTTTGTTTTTTTTATCGCTGAATTTTTATTCAAACGCGTCCATATTGTTGAAATCAAAACGAGGCTGTCATATATACGGATCAGCCAATAATACAACTGGATGCTGGTCTCGATTTGATTTCAACAAGATGGATGCATGTGAATGAAAACACGGGCGATCAAAATACAATACAGAATTGCATCTTCCCCGGAGCTTTCATGTAAGAGATAGAGGGATAAATAGTGATCAAATATTGTTGCGAATTAGCTCGTGACCTACCTTTGTCCGCATATATCAATCTAAAGTTGTTTTAGTAGAGTTCATTCGTTGCTTCAGTTTGGACACGGTCTCCGTCGACTACAATATTTCGGAACATTATTGAAAGTTCGAATGCAGTTTTCTCGCGTTTGCTAGCATGCATGTAAGAAAATTTGGTACCAACGTGCGCAGAATTGAATAGACAACAAATGGCATATATAGTTTTAGAAAATATTTATTTAGAAAAAATACAGCAATCGAAATACCGAAGGGACATAGAACTTTGCTCTAGGTGAAATTCTTTCCCTTGTGTTTTTCTTATAGGGTAGGGCCTGGACCTAGGCATGAGCCGAACCCCTGTGTCTGGTGCCAGACAAAAACACAACAGTCAGTCATAGTGTTTAGTTACATAATTAAAGCCCTGATCATTTTATATAGCCAGGCCATGAAAGTGACTGATCAGGAAAAGTTGAAACACATCTATTGCCAGCTTACTTATTTCTTGCAATGTCAAATCAGTCCATACATAAAACTTCTACAAGGCATAAGTATTCTTTTTACTTGAATGAAACAGTTTTTTGCAAAGTTTTTTAATTTTTCGTTAAATTTGCATACTGTTCACTGGCCATTATTTCTGGATTCCTAACCATTTTGTACTGTTCTTGGCATGTCACAAACAACCACGTTGTAAAATGAATTAACTTTAGATATATTTTGTTTTGAAAGTCTTGCCAGGGATTCAAACCCATTACTCTTCTTATAGAAGTCTTTATGCTCTATGTACTGAGCTAACTGCCCAGGGCATTTTTATCTTACATTTCAGCCTTTTTCAGTATTTTTTGTTTCATTTTACAGATCAACCACTGAGGATTGTTTGGCTTGATGCAATGACCTTAAACAGTTAAAGGATTTTCCAGGAAGGTGTATACCCCACAAGCTGGATTCTTTTGGGGTTTGTAAATTTCTTCATACATTTTTACAGTTACTATACTGCTATTCTAAGAAAGATAAAGACATTAAAGTAACATAAACATAAATGATCTATTTTATTCATAACATTTTAAGAGAAAAGATTTTAATTATAGACCTATCCAACAAATATGTGTTAGTATATTAAGAAGTGAATAAGTAATGAAATATATCATGTATGTATGTTTACATTAAGTATGATTGCATGAATTGTAGTCTAGTCTGTCAGAATCTTTAGCTAGCTTATGTATACTTGAAAAGCTACTTTCTGCTTGAATACTGTAAGATTCTTGGATGAGTTTATACTTATCAATTCTGCTTTCATTCAGCTTTTAACAAAAAGACTCTCTAAAGCTTTAAAAGATGCTTTACAGTCTTATATTCTGTAACCTTATACTAATCTTATAATGAAGTTCTAATGTTGTTAAATTTTTGTTTTGTAGTGATGAAAGAACTATGAATATGTAAGTGGGAATGAAACAGAAGGAATTAATATGTTCTACTGATCATCCAGCTGAAATCATGCCTATGGAATAGAGTGCATGTCACAAATTTATACTGATATGAGCAAATAACTCAATATTGCGCAAATAAGGTCATGTTTCCTGTCCTCATGACCTGAAAAAGTTAAACATTCTAATTCAAATTACAAATGTGTTTCAAGAAAAGTAAAGTTTAGTCAACTGTGAGAAATATTGGGTAAAAGTATTTTATAAGTGTTTTGCTGCCATGACAACTGTGAAGTGGTTTGAAAAGCACTATCTTAATTGTTCTAACAATACAGAATTTAACTTTTGAATTTTCCAAAACTGCATGTATGAAATACTAAGACATCTCTGTTGAATGAATCCTAGTTGTTTCAAAACTATAACATGTGTGACATTTAAAGCACAACCTTTGGATGAAACATTTTTACAATCAAAACTGCCTTGGCCGTGTGAGTGTAGGAAGGATTTCCCAGAAATGGCCATGACAGAAAACTTCCAGTATAGCAGAAAATATTTGTTACTGGCTAAATATAAAATATTTTATTTCAAGAATTAATCATGTAAATCCATGATAATAATTGTGTTAAAAGATATTTTTACATGAACTTTGCAGCAATTGCTATTTTTTTGTTGCAAAACATTGTGAGTTGCCATGGTAACACAAATTTGACTTAAATTAAGATTTGTTTAATTTTGTAGACAGCATGTTTCTTGTTTAAATTCTGCTAATCAGACTATGTTCTGCAAGAAAATATATTTTATGTGTAATCATTGCTTCAACAAAACATGTCATAACAAAAATATGCCATAAAATGACTGAGTTGTAATGCAGGTAGGCATATCAGAAAAATATGTAATTCTCAAGGTCAAATTATATTACATGAAATATGTTTTTTGTTTTTTATAAATGATCATAATTGACCATTTGTGGTGTAAAACAAATATATACTGAACAGATGCTAAATGAATGTTCTGATTCTTTCTGGAAAATTTACAAAAATACTACTATTTTAAGAAAATTGTTGCCATGGTAACATTAATTTGACTTTTAAATTATTTTGGATATCATCATATGTAAACAACATCTTTCTTGTTTATATTTTATATTTGTTAAGCTGTATTATGTTAGTGAATATACTTTCATATGTAATAATTGCATCAGCAAGTCTGCCTTAAAATGGCAAGAGTTGTAACTGAGAGAGGTGTATCCGAAAAGTACTATTTCTCAAACAATATTACATTAATTTGCATGGAATGATGTCTCTTACTTTTAAATAAGAAAACAGACAGCTTTTAATGTAAATATATGGAAAAACACTTCAAATATTCAAAGTATTACAAAGAAATTGACAAAAATTTTAGTACTTTTGTAAGAAAATACCACATTGTTGCCATGGTAGTGTTAGTATTTTTGTAAGAAAATACCACATCGTTGCCATGGTAATGATTCACTGAACAGTATATCTAAGTCTTCTGAAATTTTAGCAAACTCACAGTTGATAAAAACAGTCTAATAATTATATCTTCTTGCCTGATTTTCTTTCTTACTGTTTAATAGATAAGGTGTCTATAACAATCAGATTAATGTCCTAGTTTTTGGGATGTTGTCTAATTTGATATCAAATAAGTCTGTATTTTGTTTCAAAAGAATGTCATAAAACAGTTGTCCGTAAACTGTTTGCACACTACAAAAGTTATTTGTGTATTTATTTCACATTCTATGTAATTTATTGCTAGATTCATCAAGGGACTGTTTAAAAAGAGGTTAAACAACAGTGTTGCTATAGAAACGATTTTTAGAACATAAATGTTTTATACTACATGAAAGAAAGAGACAAAAAGAAATACATTCCATTAATTGCATGTTGCTTTTGTTATTTTGTCATGTATTTTATGATATTATTTAAATATGGAGTCATTATTAAGATATACTGCCTCAATTTTGATACAGTTAGACAAACACATGGTGTCCGAAAAGTGGTAATATCTCCATGACAACGGCTGATTTTTTTATCAAAATTGAAGATTATTACTCAGAACGGGTCAATGTGTCAGATTAGCCCAAAACCTATTTTTGACCAAAATTGCATTTGGACCCAAAATCTCATGCTCTGTAATATATATTTGGGACTTTGCTACTTTGTAAAGATACATAAAAAAATCATGTTAAATAATTGACCTCAGGACTGATACGACAAAAATAGGTATCAGGGGAGACAACAGCTATTTGGTATTGGGAAGGTGACCTATTGTTATTGATGATATTGCGATGCCAATCTTTATTGCCTCCGGGTATTGTCATCTTGATGATTTGCGTGATATTTCAATTTCAAATCTAACAAAAGAGAAGGCTTTTTGTCGTACCGACACATGATAGGTCATATGGCGACTTTCCGACTTTAATGGTGGAGGAAGACCCCAGGTGCCCTTCCGTGCATTATTTTATCACGAGCGGCCACCTGGGTAGAACCACCAGCCTTACGTAAGCCAGCTGGATGGCTTCCTTACATGACGAATTCAACACCCCAAGTGAGGCTTGAACCTACATCGATGAGGGGCAATTGATTTGAAGTCAGCGACATTAACCACTCGGCCACGGAGGCCCCCCTTAGGAAATAAAACAAGTTAAATTGACCGAATTGTTACTTCAGTTACAAACTAAGTAAAAGCAGAGACATTTCGTAAGAAATGAAACAATTATTTTTACCAAAACAAAATTTAAATAATTATGTAATTAATTAAATTACAAACACGTCACTATTAACAATATACTATACTTTTTTATTGTCAAAATTGCTTACTGAAAAGTATACGTATTTAAGAAGAATAACTTTTTAACAGACAAATTATAGGAAACTTGAAATATGATTAAGTTTTTGCTATTTAGCTCAGTTTTACATATAAAATATGTATACTAAGTAGTAAATTTATTGCAACTGTTCATATTTCTAACATGTTTACATTGTGCAAATAATATCATATCAAAATAACATTATTTACTTATCAAAAACTGTCAAGTACCAACTACTTTCGAAGAATATTGAGCTTGGCATTACAATTTCAGTGTTTGCAATTATATACATATCTTACGTATTTCTTAACTATGCTCAAAAGTCTGCTTCAGTAAATTATACAATTTTTCCTTTTTTCTAAGTTTTGTTGTCATTCCTAATTAATGCAATTTCTGTTTGGTATCATTTACTCTTCTCATTTTTGAATCTTAACAACCATCTTTAAATTAAATGAATCAAACATTTGGGTATGTTTGAAGATTACAAATAACTACCCGTAACTGATACGCATTAATAGCGGGAGCACGAAAAAACATCGACAAGATTTTTCATCGTCACGACTGAATATCGACACGGCAGAACATCAACCCAACCACATATCGATAGACAGCTGGTCGAAATGTCGCGTCTACCACTTGCCGCGGAATAACCGAAATTGTTGATTGATTATCCAATGTCCTTAAAAATCGGATCATCTTAAAAGAATGTGTACGATAAATCTATTGGACCGAGTCTTTTTATTGTCAAGTATAAACTAATTAAACTAATATGTGGTCTGACAGACTTTAATCGATCGGCTAATCACACCTTTATCATGTGATACGCAGTCCGTATTCAGCTTGCTCTGTAAATTGATTTTCTTGGTATTTCAGCAAGTTTTTATTATATTTATTAATCTTGTCATTTTTAGATATATTAATATTCTTGCTAATTTACTGAGCGAAATGTAGCTTTAAAACTGTAAACAGTGTCATTATTGGAATAAACGCTTTGTATGCCATTTCACTCAGCGATGCACAATCAGCAGAGTGAAAACAATCCCGTCCAGTCAGTCAGAGTGTTGCATAAGTTTTTCATTTTGATAAGTTATCTATAATGAGTTAGCAAAAAATCTGACTTGCAAACTTAAGTCAAGTGGCATGGATTAGACCAGGACAAGAATTCGTTCTAAGACGACGTACTCCGAAATATAAATATAGGGACCTTTATAAGATCAGAAAAAATGTATAAGTAACAAACATAGCATCTATACTTTGATATGAAATCCTCAAAATTATGTATAAAAATTTATCAGATTGCAAAGACTTGCAATTATTTATCAATTTCCAGTAAAATGCCAAAGTAATAAATTCGTATCATAAAAACATAGTACATAAATAATTATGTACATCTACTTACCACAGAAAGGTAGAAGAAACGTACGTGTGGTACGGCTTTTATTATGAGTCGCGTACAGCCTAAAATAGAACACGGAAAACCTAAATAATAATCTGAGGAAGAAATCTAACAATAGATTATGCATGCTTCGGTTCCTTCACTATAATATTCATCTATTTATATATTTCTGTTTTAGATTATATATATAAAGTGGTTGACAAAACTTAACGTATTTTGTTCTGCTTAAAATAGACTGTTCCATAATCTAAAAATAAACTTGTTTGTATGCATAATGTAACAGTCTAAACGAAAGTAAATGAACAAGCCGAGTGACGTTACTCCAGCTTAATGAACAAACGCGTAGTAAGTTTGAATGTGTAATTAGCAACGCCTTTATAAAGATCTGTTTTTACACTTTTAAGTATATTTCCTTTAAAAAAACCATGAATATATAATTGTTGAAAATATAGATTTAGTGAGGTAAGTTTAACAATCTTTGAACAAAGTCATGGTAACATTGATATACAGCACGGAACTATTTGAATTGCGCATTGTGTGGTCAGACTCAGCAGTCTTTGCAGTCTTTGTGACATTCGATTTGTGGTAATTATAGTCTAGCACACAAAAGATCGCCGACCTATAACATATGTAAAGTGTCAAAAATAAAGAAAGAAAGGAGTTGAAGATGCTGGTGAAGGACCCCAATGTAGTGGTGATGTGCAGGAATTAAAAGCTTTATTTTTTCAGGTCTGTTCTCAAACGGAATGGTTATTTTTTAAAAAGGTTTGTAACTTAAGATAAAATTACATCAAACTTTTCATATAGTATGTAACTATATTATATTCTTATTGAGATAATTCTATATGTTTCTTAACTTTTCTAATGACTTTTCAAACTTTTCATATTTGAGTTTAGAAACAGTTTTTCAATATATTATGTGGCAACAATTTGAGTCTAAATTATTTCAATACCAGGCCTTAATGTCTTTGGACTTTGTCTCTATAGATATTCACATGAAGTTGAAAAAAAGGTTCTGCATAGTATTAGTTTTGGCCAATGGTGGATTTGGTTATTTCAGAAAATAAATGATTTTATTTTGCATGAGCAATGGATTTTATAACAACTAACCTGTCAAATGGGGATATAACTCTTTTAGACCAACTTGCAAATAATTTCTTGATTTCTTCAATTTTTCAATCTTAGCCAGATATATAATTTCAGATAACTCCGTGATAAATGTAACACATAAGACTATAGCATTACTGTTTTGGGGGATCCAAGCTAAATCACTGTTTCCTCCATGTTGATATTAAGGCCTGAAATTCTAGCATACAATCTTACTGTTAACAGTGTTGTGTTCTTATTAGATTTGTTTAAACCATCCAAAAACAAACTATTATCATTTGAATACTCGGAAATCATATACTCCTTTCCATGGATTATTATACCTTTTATAATTTGGTTATTTCTAACTAATATTGAAAATATTTCAGCACATAAAATGTACAGGCAGAGTGATAGAGCATCCCCGTGACGACAGCCTCTCTGTAAAGAGAACCATTCCATGAGACAGTATCGAATGCAGCCGCACAGTCAATCGAAAGTAGTAAACCAGGCACATTATATCTTTCTGTTATAACATAAAAATGAAAATTGTATAACATTCTCATGTTTGATGTCATTTGTCTGCCTATATTTACTAAGAAGCGATTGAAGTAGGGGTGACTTTGTTAGCAACATTCAATGAGGAATATTGGTATCCACTTTTTTTAAAGTAAAGTTTGTCTTTATTGTCTTTATTCCTCTTAGGTATACAGGCTATTACTCCTTCTTTCTTGGTAATCGATAACTCCTATTCAATATACATAATTCATTAACCTTACTTGTTATGTACTTATGTACCAGCATCTTTAAAAAAAATAAAATCTACTGTGAAACCATCATTTCCAGGACTTGTATTATTTGACATACGATTCAGAGAACTCAACAATTCATTGTGTGTCAGAGCCCCCTCTATGGACTGCTTATCATTTTCTGACAGTTCAGTCACCTAAAATCACCTAATGTTTCATTTAAAGATAAAAAATTATGTTTATTTCATTTTGTATAAACATTCATACTGACGCTTTGTTTCAGCAAGAATTTCGTCTTGTGGTTTTAGAATATCACCTTTTTGGATATTAAAGGTCCACAACTAAAACCCGAACGAGTATTATATGAAAACCAAAGTTTGTAGCTAAGACTTCATAATTACTGAAAATATGACCCACTGCATCGGATCTGACCAAATAGTCGTAAATACGTTCAAGAATAACCAAAAAATAAACCAAAACATTTGCCTATTTCAAACCGAACGTATGTTTTCCGACTGCTTACGAACCCATCGATGTGTTTTCACAACTTGATCTGCAAACCTATATAGTCAATCTCTTTTAAGAATAGTTTTAAGAGTATAGATGAATAGCTATCTTACACTGTAGAAACAAACTGAGATTGATATAATATTAATATATGTCACTGTCAAATTAAAACTAAAAGCTTGTATATCTCATATTTTTCATGCAAATCCTGTATGATTACAACCATGGAAATAAAAAAATGCAGTTATTTTGTGGCGCGTCTTTAGACGGACATTCGTTTGGAATTAATTATAAAATCACGTGATCCCGAAGAATTTCCGATCGATTACGGAAAAACAGTAAACACGAAAGTAGGATAAAATGACCACTCATGTCAGTCTTAGAAAATACACACAAAATATCATTCGTTACTCTGCACATGTTTTCACTTGAAGGGAATATTGCACGGCTATCGTAATGTTAAGATGTATATTTCAAAATGTGTAGTCGTCTTTAAGATTTATGCTTTTTTATTTGTCTTTATTTGGTACCTTTGAAGAGCTCATAAGTTTTGAAATATAGTTTCTATTTTCAAGATTGGAAAAGTAACGCATAGGTTTTTCTCCTTCATGTATTCATTTACCTTTTGATCCAAATGAAAATTCCGTCCATATTTTTTTTTCATTCTTGAATCTACAAACTCTCTTCTTTTATTGTCTAATTATTCATAATCTATATTAGTTCTTTTCATGTTTTTTCTATTTCTTTAAAATCTTTTTCTTCCTTATAAATAACTGTGTTTTATTTTCTTATTTGAGGCATAGTTTATTGTTATTCCTTTGATATTCAACAAGATTAGCTCGAATATAACTGATCATTGACATCGAACCTTATTTCTCGCAGAGGTATATTATTTATATCCTCGTTATTTTATATTTTGTCAGTTACATACTGTAGTTTTATTTATGTAATGATCTTTTAAACTTCATTTATATCTGTTTCATCCTGTAGTAAGGTGTCAAGCTACTGTATAGCTTATCACGTGCATTTGGATTGTTTGAATGTAAATAATTGAGAAATCTATATCTAAATTAAGAATTAAGCTCATGTCGCCAGCAAGAATATATAAAGTATTTTCAAACTTTGAAATTTTCTCTGACAGAATTCATAAAAGTTTGAATTATAGGTTCATACATATTTATAAGTTTTAATTAAAGTGATATCTTTATTACATACTTTGAAGCGTAGGTGAATTTCTTTCATCATTTTGCTCTACACTATTTACTTTGCAATCAAAATTATTGTGATAAATATTGCGACGCTCCGCAATTGATTAGTAAAATTAGAAAAAAATATGTCTCGTAGCCCCAAATAGACCGTGTATACTTTTTCTCATTTTTTTAGAAAAAAAAACGAGTGTCTGGTAACATACATATAGAGTAATTTTACTTTTCCAAAAATTAATAGCATATTTGCGTTTACCGCTGTCACCCAAACTCAGAACATTCATTGAAATTATAGAAACTTTATTTGTCATGGTTCTTTAAATCATCGAAAAGGTTGTCTGAAAATCATGGGGTAAATAACACATGCTGCAATTTTACATATTTCATGATAACATATGGCAACATTTCTATAAACGTGTGTAGCATTAAACTTTAAAAATTATGATTTATTTTTGCAGATTTCCTCTGCCGGCTAACCGACGAAGAGTGTCGAATAAATAACTATCGCTATACATTTGTTTTCAATTCTGTATCTTAAAATTTATCTTACTCTCTATGTTCACAAAGGACCAACAAATGTGTTGACTCACGAATTTAAAAAGGGGGTTGGGGGGAGAGTGTGGTAAAGTATAGAATAATACGCTGTACCGGATTATTGCAGATGCTGTATCAAAATCCATTGCTCAGTTATTACATGCCATGTGTGTTAATGTTAGTAATGATATTTAAATAGAAATCATCAAAATATCAATACTGGTTCTAAATACATTTTATCAGTATTGAAAGTCTATCTACCCTTTTATTCTATCCACATACTTACCCACTTTTGTATTTCCCAATAAAATAAATTGCACATACTGTGTATTTATCCTCTGCCTCTTGAATCATGTTGTTCAGATCTATACAGTTGTTCAGTTTCCACTGAAATATATATTTTTAAGAAACCAGACCAAACAGAACTGCTTTCAGAAATAACCATATTTGCTGGATACATATATTCATGGTTCATAAACAATTTCAAATACAATGCTATTCTTTTATTACTGTTTAACCTTAAAGGTGATTTTCACTCAAAGTATACAGTGCATAGCTTTAATGAATGTGTTCAGTAGATTAAGACACATGGATGGGGTACGTTCGTTTTAAAGAACTACAGCTACGTTGATTCCACTCTCGGAAACTAATAAATTAAAGTGCTGCCTAACGACAGCACTTGACGTTTCAAAGCCCATCAATCTTTACACTATTATAATATAGTACATACAAAAAGCTTTAGCAAATTAAAAAAGGGGGGTTTATTTTGTAATTTGTGAGTCAGAGACATGGAACCTGGCTCAGAATGGTAATTTCATGCTACCTTCTATGAAACATGCTTACATGTAAAACGTTCACAATAGTGTAGGCTATAAGCCAGATGATTGTGCACTTTTTAGAAGAGTTTTAAATTTGTATGATTCTTGCGTATTGTATCATAGTATCACAATTCTGATGTAGAACCCATCGTTGCATGAACTATTTTACAAAATTTAGACCGATTTTTAGGAAACTTTACCAGTGGAGATTTTAATTGTACTTTTCATAACTTTTTTATTTTTTGCTCAATTCTAAAAATATCTTTTACAAATATTTGTCTTTGAAAATGCAACACATATATTTGTTTGGTGTTTGTTGCAAAACTATTGGAGCGTATCGAACTTTATTGATTTAAGCAATTCTGCATGTAAAACATGTAAACATTGACTTAATTTGTAAAAAATTCATGTAAAGATTAATGTTGGAGCCGTGCCAACTAGAATTAATACAAAAATGGATAAAATGTCAATGTACGCATAAGTAGATTGAATCTGAAACTTTTTTAGTTAACAATTTCATTGCATTGTTTTTCATACAATGTTCAGAAGCTTATGACAAAAACAACTGGACCGTGACAAATAGTATTTATTGCAAGTATGCACGTATTCATTTGTAAATATTGACAAATACTATAAACAAATCGTGCAGATGATAGCCGATAAGACGTTCATGTGAAATAAGGCAAAGTGTCAATCGAGCTTTACGACTTTGTTACTACTCGAAATGTGCAGATTCTTGAGAAAGTGTTCAAATAAGGAACGAAGGTTGTAATTCGCCGTTTCTGCCTCTGTGGTCATACTGAACACTGAAAGTAGTCTGTGTCAGTATATAGTGCTATTTTCCCGTCTAGTTAATGTATTTACATGCCAGATATAAAATGTACTTAAACTTGAATGTCTGTAGATGATTTAGAGCTACGTAACGTTATATTGTTCTATGTTCGTGTAGAACCTGCAGGGTAGAATGTAAGTGAATGTACGTACCTGCTGAAGTCTTCCTACGCAATATTATTGTTTTATCAAGTATCTCAGTCACGTCACCATAGCTTCACTGCATTATGGAAAACCCAATATTTTTTTTATTTACTGATTGTCTATAGATAGACTCTCAGGACGAGGGTTATCTCGCAAGAAATGTAACACTAGACATGCTGACAAGAAAATATTTTGCATTGTAATTTTACATTGAAAATAGTAGCGGAGACATTGAGTACATTGTAACCTATTAAGACAAAATTAAACCGTTGCCATTTCTTACAGGTAGGAAGATAGTTATTAGCTAGATATGTCCCTGAAGAGCCGTGGCATTTTTTTTCCAATTTCAGTCTAGAATATTTCTGTAAAAATGTTATCATTTTTCCATCTAGCTGGAAACTTTGATAAATAATTGATAAATAAGTTTGAGCAACCGGATGACGTTACATCATTATCATTATTATTGTACCACATATATATAGCGCCCTTTCCATGATCAAAGACGCTTTACATAGCACAAACGAAGCCTAGCAAGGCGCGAAATTAATCGTCTGTGCTCTCTACTAGTACAAACACAGAGCGATCTGACCAGCGGGACAGAGTGAGAAAAAGCTTTAGGGGCTTTAATAGATCAGTTAATGTTTTTTTACGATATTGTATTTTGTTTCATGTTTAGATTTGCTTACATCAAATTTAAAATGCTAGGTATCTTATTACCGTAATGTAATTTTAAATTGTTTTTTATAATAGTTCAATTACCATTTGTATTGAACATTATATAGATGTTGTTTATGTAAAGCACTTTTACACGTATTTTTATATGAAAAGAGTGCTATATAAATATGGTATATAATAATGATAATAATGATAATAATAATAATAATAATAAAGGGAGAGAGAGAGAGAGAGAGAGATACCTTTTAGATACAAGCTTGTCCGGTTAACTTAGCTTAGTTTTTTGCGAATAGACAATCTGGTTCTTTAAACGTGTTCGGTGTATAGCTACGATTAACACAAAGCCGTCTGTCCTTGGAGAAACCAGTACAGTCCTCCTACCGGACGTTTTCTCTTCACTGTACAAAAAAAGAAACACTTTCTCCACAACAGTTTTAGAATCCATCAGATGTATGAAAGTCGAGTAACGACTCGAGCTCTATATTAAATACGAAATTAAATGTGTCTTTATGTCGAGTTCGGTGTATCTTTATCAGTTTGTTTTGTCAAGTTGTGCGCATACCAAAACAACACACACACTGTTAAAATTTTGTTATGATGTTTGAGGTGTATGCCAGGATGACACAAAGAAACGTGTTGCCTAAACCACGAGCACGCCAATGCAACATCACGAAACACCCTAAAATCCACCATAGATAAACCAATGACATCATTTACATATGACCACATACTGAAAATATCACGTATATCGCAGAATAATTGAAGACGAGTTTCAGATGTTATCATCGGCGAAATGAAATTGTTTAACGGGCCGAATAGAAAACGACAAGTTTTATATAAAAAAAGTATACATCAGTTGACAATTTCGTGGCAATGTTTTTCGCATGTTCAGTGCCGTAACTACGTTGAGGCACATCGAGGCAGATTCCTCGGTGTTTTCTTAAGCAACGTGTTTTTTCTGGTTTTTTTTTACATTTGATATATCTATACAAGTTCTGTTTTCGCTCTAAACAAAACAGATACATTTGATAAAAATATCTTACCTGATTTGTCTATATACTCAGGTAAATGGTTTATTCAAATCCTCTTCCTAGATGTAAACATTTCTTTGTCCATTTTAGGATTTCTATGTACTGAAAACTCATTTTGATGTGTCCCATCAAGAAATGTCCGAGTCATATATACATATTGATGGAAATGATATCTCGACTTGACTTTTTTTACACTGGCATACGAAAGAGACATTGAGTTTTGGTTCTTGTGCGGTTGTAGATTCAACGGTAACTCCTAAACATAGTCACACATTTCCCTCCAATTATTTCTCATATAAGCATTCAATTTTGTACTTTTGCTTGTGAATCACACAAAGTTTTACTAACAATTTCATAATCTGGCTTTAAAAACGTACCATTTTCTTGTGGAACTTAAGAACTTCTGAGCCCACTGCCCGATTTACCAGTCTAGTATGGTAAACCTGTCAACCTGAGTTGTCAAATTCATTTTTCTGAAATGACTTTTAAATGCATAGTTTTGCCTCGTTGAATTTTCCACATTTCTCTAAGAGGGTCCCGAACCCCACTTCTACTTTTACTCAAATTGCACAGACGAGTAGTCGTATGCGTACACTTTAACCTGATTTGCTAAGGTTTTTTGTCAGAGATGGTGTAAATGTCCATTTATCTTCTATCAATTTAAAATTTCGCGGGGAGGACCCAGGACCCCATCTCTATTTTCTACTCTAGTTATGCAGCCGGGAAATGTGTACATTTCAACCTGATTCTCTCAAATTCTTTATCAGAGATATCTTAAAATGCACCATTTTGTCTTTTATAATATCAAAATACTCTTGGGGAGGACCCTTGAAATCCCATCTTTACTTGTATACCAATTATGCTAGCGACTAGTGCAAACTTTTTAACCTTATTTCCTCATTTTTTTTTCGATGGTTGTTTAAAATGCAAAGCTTTGACCCCGAACACAACCCTCTACGTAAACTCCAATTATGTAAGCAAGTAGTGTGACATTTTGCTCAGATTTTTGTCTGAAATCGCTTGAAACTAACACAGTTGTATTGTATAGTGTCAAAACTTTTCAAGACCTCAACTTAATTCCAATATTGCAGACGAGTTGTGTGTACATTTCTAAAATGTTTTGTCGAGATTTTTTTATCTGAAATAACTAAAGATACACCATTTTGTCTTGCAGAATTTCAAACAAAATCTCAGGATGGGCCCCTGTAACCCTGCATTAACATATGCTACAACTCCACGTGATTTCTATGGTTGAAGAAAAAAAAATGTTCAAATTATCTAATGACCTGTAAAATCGTAGTTTTTACTTAAGCCCATATATGAAACACTTTAGCGTAGTCTAGTCACACCCGTTATTGTATAGTTGCTAACAACAAGTTAAGTTCAGTTACAAGGTTTACTACAAATTCTATTCTTACTTCGTGTTTTCTCATATAAAATAAAAACAGAAAAAGGATAACGAATCTTGGAACACAAATTTTTATAGCACATAGACTATATCTTGGGGTCTCACAATTAGATCTCGTCCAAAGGACTTACAGCAAAACATCTTTGATTGGCATTTAAGTTATAATTTTTATCTGCTTTGGTGGCATGGCAGATATTACACATCACGCACTAGCTAGAATATTGATTAGATAGACATCATATATACCACGTCTGAAATAACATATAACTAAAGTTACGAATTATGAATTTAAACGCACGTGATAAAGCATGAAAAATACAAGGATACTGTTAATAAGGAACGTGATGTAGCACACATATAACATCTGTTGTTTACAACATTGTAAAAAGAATTCGTGACCCGGCAAATTGCCGGTTACATGTTTAACTTTAAGACAAAATTAAAATGCAATATACATGTAATACATGTACATTGAATGGACATTAAAAGTAAATAAAATCAATTGCAAAACAATAATTCATACACACATAATAATACAAATATGTTACTATGTGACTACTCTTTTTCCGAAAGAATTCTGCCTCCGTGTTTTTTCAGGGCTGATGTTTTAATCATGTCTATTTTATAAAAGATAAGGGTAAATGTCTTGCTTATTATCGTGTCACCCCTTTTAAAAGGGCTATCCAATTTGGTTTATGAGACACATTTATTGTGCGTACCAATTTCCTCCCAACTCCTAGCACTTTGCGAAGGGCCGGGCGGATAGAAGTAGGTAACCGTTCATCTAACTTGCTCGTGGCTCACGAACCGGCCTTTTCGGAACGAGTCCCATGACAAACATCCCCCTTCGACCTCCTGATCCCGAGGAGGACTCCGGTAAGTGTCGATATAAAGAACATGAAAATGTGAATAAATACAAGGGCCAATTCCGCTTCCCCCCCCCCCCCCACCCACCACCCACTCTTATCACCTGACAATCGTTTTCATATTAAGCTCAATATAATATATGCATGTATGAAGGCAATGTTCATTTATAACAAAACATTTTATACTTTTCGTTGCGGATACTAAAAGGTTATTTTTGTTTATGACATCTGACCTTGATCTGAAGGTTTAAACTTGTTCTTGACCCTAAGAACAAATTGTCGGATATTTCTGAAGGAAAGTAAACTGAAATAACGGTGCTGAAGGCAAGAATCTGATATGTGTCGGACATTGACAGCCAAAGACAGTGTATAGAGACTGAAGTTCCTACATATGGATACTTATGTGGCTACTCTTTTGTTCTCTCTATTGTTCTTTTAGCCACGTAAGAGAAAAATAGCCACATAAAGGCCTTACGGAATGAATAACATCAAAGAAAAAGTACAGTTACCTATTGTTCCTATAGCCACCGAAGTATGCAAATGTGAGCTCGGACAGACAAACAGATTGAAATATTGAAAAAAGCTCGTAGAACACGAAATGCCCCCTTCCACCCCTTGATGCATTCAGTAACTGCACAAAGAACAGAACCTATTGGGTGATTGTGCACTGAACGTTTGACGTTCTGACATCAAAATAAAGGGTCATTTACCAGTCATAAATGGCCTCTAGATCAAATCTGATTTTAGACCAAAGCATTCTCTTGTTATTTGACAAAATATTTTAACTGTTCTGGGTCAATGCTTTACCTTTGATCTACTGATCTCAAAATCAACAGGGGTCATCTGCCGGTCATGATCAACCACCCTATCAAGTTTCGTTAATTTCGTTATTCAAATCCTAAGCGTTCTCAAGTATCATTCTGAAACGCTTCAACTGTTCCGGATCGCTCTGAACTTGACCTTTGACCTACTGGTCTCAAATGAATAGGAGTCATCTATTGGTCATGATCAACCACCCGATAAAGTTTCGTGATTCTAGACCTAAGGGTTCTCAAGTCATCGTCCAGAAACTGTTTGACTGTTCTGGATCCCTGTGATCTTGACCTACTGATCTCAACATCGACAGAGATCATCTGCTGATCGTGCCAAATCTCCTTATCAACTTTCAAAATCCTATGCCAAAACATCCTTGAGATATCATCTGGAAACGGTATACCTGTTCTTTGTCAATTTGACGTTGACCTTTAACCTACTGACCTCAGTATCAGTAGTGGTCATCTGCTGGTCATGATCAACCTTTCTAAGGTCTAAGCGTTTCCAAGTTATTGTCCAGAAACTGTTTAAATGTTCCGGGTCACTGTGACTTTAACCACTTACAAAGTGACCTAAAAATCGATAGAGATCATTTGCTGGTCATGACCAACCTTCTTATCGACTTTGATAATCCTATGCACAAGCATTCTTGAGTTATCATCTGGAAACTGTAGACCTGTTCTTCGTCAATGTGACCTTGCCCTTTGATCTACTGACCTCAAAATCAATAAAAGTCATCTGCTAGTCATGATCGACCTTTCTTTTAAGTTTCGTGATTCTAGGACCAAGCGTTTTCAAATTATCGTCAAGAAACTGTTTAATTATTCCCGGTCACTGTGACCTTGACCTTTGACCTACTGACCTCAAGATCAATAAAAATAAATTTGCTGGTTATGACCAACTTCTCTATCAAATTTCATGATCCTAGGTTTAAGTGTTCTTGAGTTATCATCCGGAAACCGATTGTTCAACATATTAAAAGACAGACAGACAGACAGACAGACCGACTTCTGAAAAACAATATACTCCTCCTTCTTAGAACGGGGGCATAAAAATAGGGCTTCACAACTAATTAACATGTCATTTACTACTTACAACATCGTTTTCTGAAAGATAGCTAAACAAAACTATTCATAAATCAAACTTTAAATGTGCCATTATAAGTGTTGTCCAATTTTTCTATAATTTTACAAATTCAAGGGCCGTAACTCTCATATATGCGTATCTATTTCAATTTTTAGCCCCAAGACTGATAAATAATTTCCTCCGACATACATTTCGCATAAAATGTTGGGAATTTGTATTTCATAAAAAAGTATATGGTGCGTGTTGTATACTAATACCTTTTATAAATGATTTCAAGGGGCATAACTCTGATTCTTATTATTTACCATAAAAGGCTTGGTAGAGGTGGGTTCTACATCTAAAGAGTTCCGTTATAGATAGTAGTATTGTGTTAGATAAAGATCAAAACTCTTCTAAAAAGTGCACAATTCGGCCATATTTTCAGCCTTATAGCCTACACTAAAAAGGATTTTACTGACAAAAGAGCATAAGTTTAAATCTACCAAAGTATAATCTAGAGATGTCAAGCCTCCCTCTTGAGGTCATGACATTATGTCTAAGATGTATCTAGAAGTTGAAAGCATTTGTTCAAGTAGGTTCATAGAAACATGTTTATATGCCAAACTTTCACAAAGTTTCTATTTTTAAAAAAGGGAAATAATTTACTAGTACATTATAGTTATAATGCTTGCACTGTGATATCATGTGATCGCATGATACAAGGGACACGATTTTGAGAAGTTTGAAAGCATGTGGGATTGAAGTTATTGAGAAAGCTGCTTAAAATCAAAACTTTAACTTGTGTTTTTAAAGAAACCTGATTACATACATAACATTGGTGAACCGAAGGCCGACTTTGTAACAACAAAAGCTTTCATATTTGATTAGTCAAGAAATTCACATAACAGTATTTATTATCTTTTTGAAATGATAGACTGTATTTTGATATGGCACTGAGGCCAATCAATACTGTCTGGTTTTTTTGGTTACCTTTAAGACATTTCCTTGAGTTTTTCCTCTACGAACATATTTTTTAAACTTTACATATATCTACTTCAATATTAATAGTACCAATACCAGCGCTCATTAGGGTATGTCACCATGTCCATTTTTAAAGTATAGACAGTATAAATAAATGGCTGGTTTGAAATTAGTATTCTAATATTAGAACAAGGAGTCAAACTATGAGTTACATTTCATTACAAATTGAATTTATTGAAAATTTTTCTAAATTTCTACTCCTCTACATGTAAAACCACATTATTGGTACAAATAATAACAGAAATTCCAAAGTTCAAATAATTTTTTTCAATTTATTTTCCAGAAAACAGTCTTGACTGGACACCTTTTTTAATTTTTAATATATTAGTTGCCAAAAATCATACACAACAGTATGAAAACATTTGAATAATGGGTATCCATACATTTTCTCCGAGTTATTTATTTAAAATATTTAGATTTGGACTGATTTTTAGCTCTACTGAGCACGAAGTGCTCAAGGTGAGCTATTGTGACCGGTCATTGTCCGGCGTCGTCGTCGTACGTGGTGCGATGTGCGTCGTCCGTCGTGCGTCAACATTTGCCTTGTTAACAATCTAGAGGCCACAGTTGTGACCCAATCTTTATGAAACTTAGACTGTTTGTCTTGATGATCTCTAGGTCGAATTCGAAACTGGGTCATGTGGGATAAAAAAAAACTAGGTAAGTAAGCCAGATCAAAGGAAAATCTTTTTAACACTCTAGAGGCCCAAGTTTCAGATTGAAACGCATAAGAATTGGTCAGAATGTTTATCTTGATCAAACCTAGGTCAAGTTTGAATCAGGGTCATGTGAAGTCAAAAACTAGGTCACCCGATCAAACGAAATGTTTGTTAACACTCCAGAGGCCACAGTTTAACTTTGAAACTAATGAGAGTTAGTCAGAATGTTTGTCTTGATGACTTCTAAGTTAAGTTTGAATCTGTCTTATGTGGGGTCAAAAACTAGGTCACCCGGTCAAATCAAAGCTTGTTAACACTCTAGACGCCATAGTTGTGACCCAATCTTTATGGAACTTGGTCAGAATGTTTGTCTTGATGATTTCTAGGTCAAGTTTGAATTTGGGTTATGTGCAGTTAAAAGCTAGTTCACTAGGCCAGATCAAAGGAAAATCTTGTTAAAACGCAAGAGACCGCAGTATAAGTTTGAAACTCATGAGAATTGGTCAGAATAATTATCTTGATGACTTATTGTTCAAGTTTTAATCTCGATCATGTGGGGTCAAAATCTAGGTCACCCGAGCAAATCAAAGGAAAAGCTTGTTAACACTCTAGACGCCACATTTATGATCCTATCTTCATGAAACCTAGTTAGAATGTTTTTGATGATCGTTAGGCCAAGTTTGAGTCTGGGTCATTTGGGTCAAAAACCAGGTTACTAGGCCAGATCAAAAGAGAATCCTGTTAACACTCTAGAGTCCACAATTTAAATTTGAAACTCATGAGAAGTAGTCAGAATAATTTTCCCGATGGCTACTAAGTCAAGTTGGAATCTGGATCATTTGGGGTCAAAAGCTATGTCACACGATCAAATCAAAGGAAAAGCTTGTTAACACTCTAGAGACCACATTTATGATCCTATCTTCAAGAAACTTAGTCAGAATACTTATCTTGATAATCTTTAGGCTAATTTAGAATCTGGGTCATGTGAAATAAAAACGATAGTTCACTAGGCTAACCTATACCGTGTTGGTGCGCCGTAAAACCCAAATAAATAAATAAATAGTTCACTAGGCTAGATCAAAGGAAAATATTGTTAACACCCTAGAGACCACATTTTAAGTTTCAAACTCATGGGAATTGATTAAAATATTTGTCTGATGAAATCTAGGTCAAGTTCGAACATGGGTTATCTGAGGTCAAAAACTAGGTCACACGGTCAAATCAAAGAAAACATGTTTGTGTGCAATAGGGGTTGCATTTTTGACTGGATATTCGTGAAATATGATCAGAATAATTTTCTTGATGAAATCAAGGTCAAATTTGAATCTGGGTCATCTGGGATCAAAATCGAGGTCACCTGGTCAAATCAAAGAAAAGCCTTGTGTATGCTCTAGGGGTTGTATTTTTCATTTGATTGGTCAGAATGTTTGTCTCCATGATATCTCGGAAGACGTTTAAAATGGGTTAGGAGGGGTCAAAAACTAGGTCACCAAAACTTGTTCAGAATGTTTGTTATCATGAAGTTTTAGAAGATTTTGAATCTGGGTCACGTGGGGTTAAAAACTAGGTCACTAGGTCAAATCAAAGGAAAAGCTTATTTACACTCGCTTCTTTGCTCCAATTTTCCCGAAACTTTGTCAGAATGTTTGCTTTCATGAAATCTTGCACGAGTTGTGATCTTGGTCATGTTGGGTCACACACTAGTTCACTAGGTCAGTCAAATATTGTTTACACTCAAGAAGCCACATTTTTGGTCCAATCATTATGAAAATTGGTCAGAATATTTGTCTCCATTAAATCACTAGGTCAAACATGTTTACACTGTTATGGTGTGTTATTCAGGTGAGCGACCTAGGGTCATCTTGGCCCTCTTGTTTGAAGGTGCAGTTTAGAAATTTGGACAACGTGTATAACTTTTGATGCAGATTTCTATCTCATCTTTAATAGGCTTAATATTGACCTACTGACCTACTTTCTTAATTTTGAAGTTACAACAAAGTAATTTGGACAATATGTGTTATTTTTTGTAAATATAATAAATTTTTACGACCGGCCATACAAAATCCTTCTCTTATCTTACTAAATCCCCTAACAGGTAGTTACGAACACAGGTGGTATAATATCAGTCACTATTATTATATGTAAATGCAAAATAGAACTAGTATTTCAAAAGAATACTATTATATATCGTTTGTAAAATATTTATAACTTGGCCCACCAATCAAGGGCATAAGTGTAGTTCTCCTTTATATAACACCATCAGAAACAAACATTTATTACTGGTCTTAATGCCATGTAAACATACTGCATATTATGTACTGGAAAAATTGCTTGTCGACATTTATTTTTTCTCATTGTGGTGATATCCTCTTAGTAAATGGTCACAGTGTGTAGTTTTCTTTTTTTTAAATTTCACCTGAGTATATTATTGATTTAACGCAGCTGTAGATAAAACATTCTTCGATATTAAGCATTATAACGATACCTAAAAGTAGAGATGGTACCTACCCAAGAAAATCGAAGGGGAACAACTCTGTATTGACCACTAAACTGAAGCAAAACTTTGGTCAAAAGTGAAAGAAAAATCAGATAGGTCATTTTTCCAACAACTGATCAGGTTGACCTACATTTGTTTAAATCTCTTTGTATTCAATATACAATATGCACACTTTTCTCATGTCTTACAATGACAGTTATTTTATAAGCTGTAGTTGGGCCCTGATAGAAAAATGAGTAGTGCATGAAAATAGTGTAAAACAAGGCATATATTCCTTTCAAAAAATAAACAACATAAAGAATCTTTTAGCCAAAGTTATTTATTGTTCTCAATGGTGATACATTAGTTTATATAAAAAATATATGAGCCGTGCCACGAGAAAACCAACATAGTGTGTTTGCGACCAGTATGGGTCTAGATTAGCCTGCACATCCGCACAGTCTGGTCAGGATCCATGCTGTTCGTTAATGGTTTCTCTAATTGCAATAGCATTTGAAAGCGAACAGCACAGATCCTGACCAGACTGTGCGGATGTGCAGGCTGGTATGGATCCAGGCTGGTTGCAAACCCACTATGCTGGTTTTCTCATGACGCGGCTCATATATTAAAAATGTTTGTGTAACTGCGTATATTTATCACTTCAATGAATCATTTTGAAAGTGTTTCTTATGTTTAAGTCATTTTGAAGAATGTTCAGGAGTACTTTGCTTCAAATAATGTAACACACACAAAAAAAGATTGTCATCAAATATAATTACAGTGTTTAAAGGCAGTATAATTATAGTTGTAATTACAACATTTGAAGTTAGCTGATAGGTAATGACTCTATGTTATATATTTGAAGCAATTCAACATTCTCTGGATGGAACTAGCACGATCATTGCTTTACTTGAAAAACGAATAAATGCTGAAAAAGCGTATGGAGATTACTTTAGTTGATGATTTTTGTTACAGGGCAACTACCTTAAACAAACTATAAGGTGTTTTATTTATTGTTGTAACCAAAATAAGTAAGTCACTTCAGATATCAACAGTAATTTACAACTTAAACCGTTTACACAACTTGAAAAAATGCTTTTGTTGGGGCCTCTCATTTACAATTAAATCCACAATTATCACCTGAATTGAGTGCATTCATGAGTGGAAAATATTGATGGTAAAATGGTGTAGGGGTATATTTACATTATAAAATCTTTAATAACTTCTTTCAGGTAAATTTTTGGTATGGTTTTGGTAAGCTTATAATAAAGAACATGTCATTCTCTTTCACTTAGAATTTTTTCAAGCGTTTTAAACTCTTGGCTAGTCTTGGAATTTGACTTTATTAAAGGACAAATGGAAGTTCAGTATAGGCTCTTTCAATGTGTTGAAAGTAGACTAAACTTACACTATACCCTTTTGGATTTATTTAGCTGTGGAAACATTTGATACAGACTATAATTGGGAAAATCCTAAACTCATTAAAAAACGGTCAATACAAGAGTTGTCCATTTTGCTTCAGATACTTTGAGAAAGTCATTTTTAAATATCAAGTATTTCTATTTTTACATGGAGAAGAGGAAAACCATCAATATATTTAGTAAATTGGTGCATTTAACTATCATTTCACTTGGTAAAAAATCTGAAAAAAAATGAATTTGATTTTTTTAGGTACCATCTCTACTAAAAGCCACAGGATATGCCATTTAGACTTACAAGAAATAAAAGAAACGCAATAATAAACCAGAATCACTATACAATATAACATAATAGTAATATATTATATGAGAATACAGCCCAGCACTATTTGTATTTTACGAAAAAAAAAAAAACGATTACCATGACGTTCACTGCTCCAAGTTAATGTAAGAGTTGAACTATATCGGACTCCGTATTTTACAAAAAGAAGCAATACGGCTTACACGAAAAGAATATGAGAAGCTGATAGTGATTGTAGAATATTACTAAAAACTTGAGTATCAAAATGATCTTACATTGAAAGTAAAACAACACTGATATATACGGTGCCCCTAAAGTGACATGTTACACACTTTTTTTCCACTTAGGTAATGTGAGACTTTTTTTATTTCGTTTAAACGAAATCATTTCGTTTTAACGAAATAACTATTTCGTTTAAACGAAATCATTTCGTTTTAACGAATTAGTTATTTCGTTTAAACGAAATGTTATTTCGTTTTAACGAAATAACTATTTCGTTTAAACAAAATAACTAATTCGTTTAAACGAAATAACTAATTCGTTTAAATTTAAACGAAATAGTCATTTCGTTTGAATGAAATAACTATTTCGTTTAAACGAAATCATTTCGTTTTAACGAATTAGTTATTTCGTTTAAACGAAATAACTAATTCGTTTAAATTTAAACGAAATAGTTATTTCGTTTAAACGAAATGATTTCGTTTTTACGAAATGTTATTTCGTTTAAACAAAATGATTTCGTTTAAACGAATTAGTTATTTCGTTCAAACGAAATGATTTCGTTTAAACGAATTAGTTATTTCGTTAAAACGAAATCATTTCGTTTAAACGAAATAACTAATTCGTTTAAACGAAATCATTTCGTTTAAACGAAATAACATTTCGTAAAAACGAAATCATTTCGTTTAAACGAATTAGTTATTTCGTTTAAACGAATTAGTTATTTCGTTTGAACGAAATAGTTATTTCGTTTAAACGAAATAACTATTTCGTTTAAACGAATTAGTTATTTCGTTTAAACGAATTAGTTATTTCGTTTAAACGAATAAGTTATTTCGTTTGAACGAAATAGTTATGTCGTTGAAACGAAATAACATTTCGTTTAAACGAAATAACTAATTCGTTCAAACGAAATGATTTCGTTTAAACGAAATACGAAATAACATTTCGTTTAAACGAAATAACTAATTCGTTAAAACGAAATGATTTCGTTTAAACAAAATAGTTATTTCGTTCAACGAAATAGTTATTTCGTTAAAACGAAATGATTTCGTTTAAATGAAATAAAAAAAGTCTCACATTACCTAAGTGGAAAAAAAGTGCGTAACATGTCACTTTAGGGGCACCGTATTAGGGGCACCGTAGACCTCGCCTGCTGGTGGCCTATTTCTTTACACATCGGAATAATTTTAATATTCATAGTAGAGGATCACCCGAGGACATTTGTTTGAAGACTTGTCTATGTCTTGCGCCTATATGCAGAAATTTTGAGAAGGAACACCCAATGAACATCTAGGCTAAATTGCATCAATTTCCAGCTAATTACTTCACAGGGTGTGTCGTTTAAAGCGTATGCTAACGGACTGGTGGACGACAGAGAGATGGATGCACGAGCGGAAAGACTACGGACAGTGAGTGGTCACAATAGCTCACACTGGACATGCCGTGCTCTTGTGAGCTAAAAGCTATCAGTTTGTTTAAAAAGAACTAGACGTAAAACAAGGGGTACAAAGGTTGTTCCAGAAAATCGCGATTCTTTTTATTATTTCGAAAATAAGCGACGCATCAAATAAATATTTGAACTGATGTTATTTCATTGTATACTCAACAGGACTATAGAGTTTGAAATTAAATATCTTTCATATTATTTGAGTATTTCTATGGACGGCATATTGATGCCAGGTAAGCTAATATTATTCTGGTATCATTTGACAGTATATTGTCTGCTAAAAAAGAAAATATAAATACATGTAATAGAATGTTTGATTCTTTTTGGATTTTTTATTATATATTTCTAAGTGATATTTCAACAGAAATCCAGCTATTACAGTGTACAACACCATTGCCTTCTTGTGACTTGAAACAGAACAGATGGTTATTCATTATATTTTACCATCGTCCTTTTACTTGATAGAAAAATAGTCTGGTAAATCTGCCGATCGAGTCCTTTTATAATGACAATTAAAAGGCATCTGTTCGTAACGGATGTATTTTCACACAAAATTATACAGTAATTAACAAAAACTTTCAAATGAACGCAATTTGGAATTTTCTACCGCGAGTGTGAAGAATATTAAGAAATAAGTAAATAATACACTCTGACAGAATCTGTCCAATGACAATTTTTTTAAACCGTTTAATTGGTTGATTTGAAGATAAAATGTTTTATAATCTCACATCGTGTATGTGAGGCCTATGTTCGGCAAATATAATCAATTTATACGACCGGCCGTACAAAATGCAATTCCCTTTTCAGGTAGTTAAGAAACACGGCTTGTATAATCAGTCACTATTATCAAATGTAAATGAAAAATAGAATTAATACTTCAATACTCTTGGTATTAACTTCGGTCATCCTTTCAAGGTCGTATATGTGCTACCCGTTTGTTTAACACCATCAGAAACAAACATTTATGACAGGCTATATAATACCATATAAACATACTGCATATTTTGTTTTGTATTACAATTTAGAAACAAATCATTTTAGATGTTACTTTTAATCATTGTGATACAATATCTCTTAGTAAATTGTCACGTTGTGCAGTTTTCTATTCGAAATATCACCGTAATACATTGGAAAGTTAATGCAGCTGTACATTCAAATGATTCAATATTTAGTATAAGACTCTGGAAATTCCTTTTTAAATTAACAACAAATAAACACAAACAAGAGGGCCAAGATGGCCCTAGGTCGCTCACGTAAGAAACATACCATAACAGTGTAAACATGTTGGACCTAGTGATTTCATGGAAACAAATATTCTGGACAATTCTTATTAGGATTGCACCAAAAATGTTGTCTCTTGAGTTTCAACAAGTATTTTCTTTGATATGACCTAGTGACCTAGTTTTTGATCCCAGGAAATCAATATTCAATTTTGGCCTAGATTTCATCAAGGTGATCATTCTGACCAAATTTCATGAAGATCAATTGAAAAATACAGCCTCTATTGCAGACACAAGGTTTATCTTTGATTTGACCTAGTGACCTTTCTTATAATTCAAGATGACCCATATTCGAACTCAACTTAAATTTCATCAATGCGATCATTCTGACAAAATTTTATGAAAGAAGCTTCAATCGCATAAACAACGTGTTTCTTTGATTTGACTTAGTGACCTACTATTTAATCCAAGATGACCCATATTCAAATTGGCCTAGACTTTATCAAGGCAATTATTCTGACTTAATTTCATGAAGATCAATTGAAAAATACAGCCTGTATCGCATACACATTTTTTTTCTTCGAATTGACCTAGTGACATACTTTGTAAACCCAGATAACCCATATTCAAAATCAATCTTGATTTAATCAAGGAAATCATTCTAACCAAAGTTCATGAAGATCATATAGAAAATACAGTCTGTATCGCATACACAACGTTTTTCTTTGATTTGACATAGTGACCTACTTTTAAAACCTAGATAACCCATATTCAACATCAATATTGATGTCATCAAGTTTATCAATTTGTCAAAAATTCATGAAGATCAGTTGAAAAATACAGTCTCTATCGGTTACATAAGGCTTTTCTTTTCTTCGACCTATTGACCTGGTTTTTGACTCAAGATGATCCATTCTCGAACTCGGCCTAGATTTCATCAAGATATTCTGACAAAAATTCATGAAACTAAAGTATAAGGATGGGAGGGGAGAACAACACGCCGGAACACCAGAAAAGTTTAGACTGTTATTTAATTTAACTACCGGTTTCGGTATTTAGAATACCTTCATCAGGTTATAACAATAACAAGTTAATAATTTCTAAGGTATACAAAAAGACGGTGCAATATTTAACTAGTGTTACTATAAATAGAACATGAGTTTCTATTTTTAGAAATATGGTTTGACATACTGCCAACAGTTATTTGAGACAGGTACACATTCATGAAGATCAATTGAAAAATACAATCTATCACAATCACAAGCTAAATGTTGACAGACGACTGACGACAGACGGACGCCGGACATCGAGCAATCACAAAAACTCACCTGAAAATTGCTCAGGTGAGCTAAAAAAGAAGAAGAAATACAAGACCATATTATGCATGCAGCCCTTATTAGTAACTTTACGAACTTAGGAGGATAATTATAACCATAGAAATTCATTGCTCTTTGTTAATACTAGAGTTAAAGTACATACACATTTTACAAATACTAGAACAAAATGCTTTACTCGAAAAGAATATTGATTATAGATAATTATTTAAATTTTTGGATATTGGTCTAACAAAAACTGACATACCTTTCTTTCCTGTATGTTACTGGAATGATAAATCCAGCGATTATAATTTGAATCAACTTATTTCACTTTTGTTTCACAATTGTAGGTCAACATTGACATTATACTGAATATATAATAATAGAAGAGACCTTAAACCACGGATTAGAATTAGATCTAAACTTCAACACAGATATGAAAAGATAAATTACTCATATTACTAAATTAACTTTAAAACGTAATTACATGTAACACTATATTATGCAGACCTTTACATAAATAAAGTAAAAATATATGAGATAAATGTAACTTAATGCTCCTATTTCAGTGTTTGTATGTCTTTTTTTTGACAATCGGGTATCAATTTCTTAATACGCAGAAAGCCCAGAACGGGGCAAAAGTATGGTGGCTGATTTCTGCCATTAAGTGTTTTCGTATTGGCGGGGCGAAAACACGGCAACACGAAAAGTCGACAAAAACCTAATTTATCGAGCTTTCGTATTTTGTGTTGTCCTGTCGGCGTGGCGGAAACACGAAAACACGACAACACGAAAACTCGACGTTTAAAGGGTGCCGACACGACAAATTTATCTGTCGATTTTTCGTGTTGGCGTGTATAAATAGGTCATGTCGGCGCCCTTCAAACGTCGAGTTTTCGTGTTTTCGTGTCTACGGGGCGAAAACAGTTATCTGAAGGGGTTTTCACTATAATAAAAAGTTAAATTAGTTATTTGTCGTGTTTTCGGGTTTTCGCCCCACCCACATGACCACATGAAAACACGACAAATACATTATTTGTCAAGTTTTCCTGTTTTCGCCCTGCCGACACGAAAACACGTAAGGTACAGAAGGGGTTAACCACTAATGTTAGGTGGGTCAGGGCGTTTCTGCCTTTTACCTTTTAGCCTGCTGGCGGTAAGAAATTCTGCCTTTGTGACCAGTACAGACCAAGATCAGCTTACACGGATGTCTGCATTGCACTGTTCGCTTTTCAGTGAAAACCCCTTCAAATAATAAATGGCATTGCCCAAATTGAATGATGAATCAGTCTAAGGGTTAAATGTTTGAAATAAATGTATAAAATGGTGGCCTCTGCTGCATTTTTAGCCTAAATTTTAAAGTACGGGGGTTAACGGGAATATTTCGTGTGAATAAGTTTATCTTCATTGAGGCCCACGTATATACGTAATTATTTTTCTATTTGTACAGGCTCGGGGTCGTGGGCCGGGGCTTATGGCCGTGCCATCCCCTCCCCTCCCACACAACCCCCAAAATAACATGTACTCGTCAAAGTTGCACCCAACCCAACTATGTTGGCAAAGGAATAATAGTCTTTCACAATTTACAGAAATATAACAGAGGCCATCATTTTATTCTATTTTTAAAAAATGTCTGCGAGGATACCCTCTGACCCCTTAGATAGGAGGGCATGACCCATTAACGTATCTCAAATTTTGGACAAAAATGCAGCAATGATCCACCATTTCATACCTGCATTTCAAAAAATGACAAGGGAAAACCCTGTGACTCCACTGTCAGGATACCTAATTTGTCGAGATTTCGTGTTTTCGTGTCGACGAGGCGAAAACACGACAACACGAAAACACGACAAATACCTAATTTGTCATTTTTTTTGTGTTTTCGTGTCGGCGGGGCGAAAACACGAAAACTCAACAAATAATGTATTTGTTGTGTTTTCATGTTGTCATGTCGGCGGGGCGAAAACACGACAACACGAAAACACGACAAATAACTTAGTTGTGGTGTTTTCTTGTCGGCTGGGCGAAAACACGACAACACAAAAATTCGACGTTTAAAGGGCACCGACACGACCTATTTATACCTGCCAACACGAAAACTCGACAGATTAATTTGTCGTGTCAGCGCCCTTTAAACGTCGAGTTTTCGCGTTAAATCTATCGTGTTTTCGCCCCGCCGACACGGAAACACGAAAATACGAAAACTCGACAAATTAGGTTTTTGTCGAGTTATCGTGTTGTCGTGGTTTCGCCCCGCCAACACGAAAACGCGAAATGGCAGAAATCAGGCACCGTGAAGTAAGGAAAAGTGAGCGTTGTCTCATCAACATCAATAAAATACAGCATCAGAAGGACTGTTTTAAAGTCTTAATCACAAACATTTATCACAAATATATAAAATGCTTAATTCGAAACGCCAAAAATGTACTTGCGATCGAAAAATTAATTACATGATAAGTTTGATTAATGACTTTCAATGCTTATGTGAGCACAATGATTACTATATAATATTAGTTTCACACATCATCACCTTGGAGTAATAAGTCAAGTAACTAACATTTATTTGGGAAAATCAGTCTTAGTTTGGCCTTTTTAGGTTATAAATATTAATTTTCATTATCCATATAAGTTTGGAAGCTGTGTTTTGATGAAAACTACCTTTATGGCAAAAAGTAAAACACGTACTTGCAATTCAAAATTTGTTGGTGCAAAAACTATGATAAGTTGACTTACTAGAGTTTTTACCCCAAATATCTTGAAATTAGCAATTAAATCATTCGGCGTAAAAAGTATTGTAACTGCACTTACCATACCTTTTGCGCATCATAAGATAACAAAACTTTATATCTTAGGCTTACACTGCCAGAATCTGATTATTTAAATGTGAGTTTTTTTTAGTTTTTTTTTTTTAATTCTTCATTTCAATTAAATACTCACTGATAATGTCAATGTTAACATCAAAACAACATTACACATTTCTATAGTCCTGACGAGGAAAGCTGGTTTCTTGCTGGACCTTGTTTTGGGGTGGATAGAAAATGTTTTAATGGTTTTCAGTTGTCGTGGTGTTGTAGAAGTTTAATCCGTTTGATGACACCCTGTCATCATTGGGCAATTTTTTTTATGACGTCTTAAGCAAATGATAAATAGACACCAAACTTAGACTTCTGCCATTTTATCAAATAAAATTGCCATCAGATAGCTCCATTTATCAGTAGATTTTCTCTTAAATAATTTGGACAAAAATGCAACAAATCCTTTCGTAGAAATGAAATCTACATTACAATACGTTACCAATATGTTACCTGTAAAGTAAACTAAGTCTAACAATAAGTCTTCAGTCAGATATTATGTGCATTTTTAATGCTTGCGACATTTAAATTATAGAGAACAACAACTTGGAAAAATGTATATCATAAGAGTTCAACAATTATAACAGAAAGTTACGTTAACACCATGCATTGTTAGATACCAAAGCAAAGACTTAAAATTCATAGAATTATTTGCAAATAATTATTGGTTATTTAAACATACTATTTACCGGTTAAAAGATAACAAATACAGCGTATTTATAGTTACAGATTAATAACATCCATTTTATAGCAGCTCAATTGTAATTTACATTACACTACGTTACCATATAAAACGTGAATAACATTTTCATTAAAACATATTCAGCAAAATAGTTTGACTAGCGAGTAATTTAAGGCATATTTTTAACAAAAACTTGTGAATTGGAATCAGCATTTTTTTAGGTGCACAATTAACATATCTGCAATTAACATAAATTCAGTAAAACAGTAACATTTATAAGGTTTTAGGTACCATATGATTATAACATACTATACGGAAGATGTGTAGTAAAATAATAAAACTTGACTATGTAAATGACTGCAATCGTGTGACTAAATGTTGTTTGGCATGAACGCGGCTCATATTATCACTAACACAAAAATTCATCATAGCAAAATGCTATCATTCGAAATATCAACAAAATACTGACTAGAGAGTGATCACAAACTGTAACGTGACTAGATTGGGAATGCTGAAACAAATCTTTGCTTTGCTATACTACAACTAACTACATTTGTTTTGTTTCAGGGTTGTTACATACTACACTTCCCATACATGCACAAAATATCGTACATGACAGGCGCGCACTATTACATATACATCTTGCAGATGAGCACGTCTACTGACTTTCGCAATTACATTTGATCATTTGAAGTATTTCAGGTGGCGCGAGCGCTACGCTGTCTTCTATTATAACGGGATTAAGCGATTTTGTCGCTTCAACTTTTTCCAATCCAAATAATGCTGGGTCGAGATTCGGAGGGTTTGGTCCTAGAGCGCTTTTCCATATGCATGTTTGCAGATGAGGCCGTTTAACATTCTGTTCAAACGACTCGGTTGTGGGAGGCAATGTAGAGATTTTCGGTGCCGCAGACGGTGATTTTCCTTCTTTTGAAGCCCACACACGTTGACGTACATCTGACATGCTTTCAGGGTCCGTATGATAGCCATAGTACTTTGCAATAAACTTTGTACATACTTTCATAACAGTTTCAAAATCTGACACACGCCAAAGGTGCATGTCCACTGACACATGATCTCTTACAGGTGACTCCATTATGACGTTCTGTGTTAACCCTTGTTGTACATAGTGGTACAGAAGTAGTGCAAATACGTCAGTGTCATCGGATATTACGGACACATCTTGCACGCCCTAATTGACTACAGAAACCATTTGTTGTACCAAAATATTATCAGCCTCTACGTGTGTTGTATTTAAATCTTCACGTCGTATTTTAACGTTTAAATTAATCTCTGTTGGTGTTTTGTCTTGTCCAATGATAACTAGCTTTCGCCTAATAGTTGTACAAGCAAGCATGTACGACTCCAAGTCATCTACTATCAGCTGTATTAGTTGCTTCTTGTTGCTATCAACTGACATGATGTTCTTCTGTAGTGGTAACTGCATTGTAAGCGACATTTGGTGTATGCGGCAATGCAGTAGACCTCCCCTCTCCTTTGGTGCTGTAATCCTCGTATCGATGAAATACTAGATATACATCTTGCCTTTCTAGTTTTCGTTCAATGTACTCGGAAACCTTTCACGCAGTCACCTATTGTCCCAATATCAGGCCAACGTATTATATACAACATGGCAGAACCATCAATGATGACTGTTGAACCTGTTTGGCAAGGATTCGACTTGAAACTTCCTTCTTCAAAATAGTTTTTAAGGTTGACTTTCCTTTGGCGATTCTCATTGTACCATCTTCTTTAAAGAAAGATGTTGGAATAGGAGCCAGTTCATACGTCAGTAGGATTTTCACATCAACATCTCGGGTACTTGCCTACAGCCCAATAACTCTTGAATATATGAGTTCAGTGTCCTAAACTTTAGCATTGTCAACCTAAATGAATTTCCCAGCATCTGCTTGTGTTTTTACTTCCTGGGAAATCTTTTCGTTAAACCCCTGCGGCAATTTAATTTCGAATTCACGCATTTGAGTTTCACCTATTTGTAGAGCTCGGTCCACATTGACCTTTTCAGGCGCCACCTACCCTGAAAATACATTCACTATTTCTTTTGGATGTTCGTCAGGCTTTAGAGGATGAATACATTCTTGCAGCTTTTCCCTAAGTGATGTTCTATCTTTTCCATCAGCAGCAATCCTACCAGTTTTTTCTTATTTGTGTATTTCTTGCTCAGTGTCATTATCTCCGTTTGTGACACCAAGTAGGTCTTTTTCAAACTGGCTGCATGTATGTAGGCTAAGAGACCATATCTTTAATGTTTCCGGCATTAGGGTTATGCCTTTCCTTCCATGACCATGTCTCATAAAGGTAGTTTCAATAAACATATCACTCCATATAGAGTTCCATATACCCCTTTTGTGACGCATGACATGCTCTCCCTTTATGAATTGTGTTTGGCAATCTTCTGGCATCTTTTTCATGGAACGAAGGTAGTACACCCCGTATCTCGCATAGTTAACATGGCCAGATGCAAAGAAGTACGGACGCATATCTCTCAGTGCAGCAAGATGGAGTGCCCAGTCGCCCTCTCTCTCTGCACGTACAAACATCATCATTATAAATACAGCCTTGATGAAGCAATCTATCCAAATCTTGCTTGTTCTACTTCTGGATGAAATACATTCTAGTACGTCAAGAAACGCTGGATAACAGGAGATGTTTTTCGCCTCGAATATAGGTCGAAGTAGCTCCTCTGCCAGAAGCCCGAAAGATCTCATGTTCTGAGGATATTTCTTTCCACTGATCATTTTCTGAAACCCTCCAAATGTTGATTCAAGAATTTCAACTAGGCCGCTACCACCAATCAAGGAACCAACGGCTCCAATGAAATTCATAAGGGTATGCATTCCTCCTAGTCGAACAACAAAGCTACCAACACTGCGAAAAATAGGTGCATATACGTGAGTATACGGTCCCGTATATGTCTAATATACGAATATCGTATAAAAGGTATCTTTCCTGAAAGTATGATCAAAACCTACGCCTTAAACATACTTTTGGACCTTGACAATCCCTAACTTTGAATACTGACATAAACTGTTGAAACGTATTGATGCTAAGTATGAATGAACGGATCCATGTGAGAAAAGCATGAATGTCCAATTAAAGAATACGGGATTCCCGTATATGGACTGTTCCATATACGGGAAAAATGTTTCCGTATACGCCCGTATATTAGGAGTATACGGAATGCGTACACTCCCGTATACGGAACCATTTTCCGCAGTGCAAACTCCCTAGGTTGTGCCCACAAACTATTCACTGCAACCTTATACAATTGCAAATCGCCAGTCATCAAAGTGAATTCTTGTCCACAATCAATTGAAATTTTCTGAGCTATTTCCATTGCCATTTTTACGGTATCGGGATCTGCAGGTGTCATATTAATCAAGGGTAAGTATACTGATTTCGTTTTTGGTTTAAGTGAATGCCCTTGCTCTCGACTGTATCTCAAGTTGTATCCGTTAAATTCAGGACATCTGTCTCGAAGAATGATATCAGACATAAATGTCGTATCGGCTTCTTTAGCTCGGTTGGAACTAATGGCCATTTCTGCTAAGAACTTTAAGGATGGGACTTTCTGTCGACTGTCTCTTAACGGCATTTTTCAGACCTTCATACGTTTCTTTGTTAATTTCGTATTCAATGGATTTGCTTAATTCGTCGAAGTCAATCCTTTTAATCGATTCGTTACTGTTTAAATCTTCCTTACTTTCAGTTGTCTGGGTGACTAGCATCGCCAGTGAATGCGTTGACTTTTTGCCATTTTGCGACGAAATGTCTGCATCAAAGTTGTCTATAATTGTCTGTACCAAACCCGAACTACTGTCAGAAATCCCTTGCTGTTTAATGGATGTTGTGGCGGTTGCTGCAGCTGATTTCTAGAAACGTACATGTTACACTGTAATCACGTAATAGAGATACAAGGGTTTTAGAATCCTTTACCATTACCCCTAAAGCGATTTATAAAGGTGTTGGGAAGTGCATTAATACACTAAATATAATACTTCCGATTAAATTTGCGGTAGGAGTATTGTCGAGTTTACTCGAAAGTTTTGATAACATGTTCATAAGAGTAGGACTGAGGGGCTATTCATGTTTTCTTTAGTCAGTCTCGTTGAATACTTAGTCCTGTCTACATCACATTGTGACACTTCTTTGATAATGCATTTGGTTACAGTATTGATAGCAACATCTACATCACTATCCTCTAAATCATTAACAAATTTCAATAATGATGGTGCTTTGCTTTTGAAAAAATTATACTAGCTACACCGATAGTAGACAGTACCAACAGATCTTCTCCTAAACGAACTGACAAACTCTCAATAAGACGACGCCGGTTCAATTTAACACCGCCTTTGGAAGTGTAAGTATTAAACAACTCAACTGAGTTCCGAAATCTTACCACGATTATCATACATTTCATTAGTAAGACCTTCAAATGGCATATCTAGATCGTCTTTTTCTATCCTGGAGGAACTGGTGGGTGTAAAGTTTACATTTTTAGGAGACATGAAACTTGATTTACAACTAGCATGAAAACGGGCATCGGCCGCATGTAAGCCACTTATGGCTCTTTGTACTCTTAAACGGACTTCATCGGCCCATTTGTCGTTTCTTGTCGTACATGTTTGTAAAATTGCACAGATTGTTCGACGCAGATATGCAGGTCGCCATCTATTAGGATGTTTTGTTTTTTTGTCTATGTCTACGTCACAAGATTCACCACAAAAAATACAATTTTTTAGGAATTCAAAATTCGGCGTGCCTGACCGCCTCCTGCGTTTAAGTGAGACAGCTGCAGCTGTGGGAGCTATTCGTTTCAAGTGTCTTGATATATGAAGCTTGGATATATATGTGGACATACAATTTCTATGGGCTTTGAAGACCTAAGAACTGTCCTTTTTCGGCGACGCCGTCTAAATTCGTTTTCGTTACCTATGCCACGTGACTTCAGTTTGCAAATCAAACTACTTGATAACGCATTATAGATAATTTATCAAAATGGAAGATTTATGCAACACTCTGCCTGATTGGACGAGAGTGTCAATTTCTTTCACTCTGTTGATTGTGCTACGCTGAGTGAAATGTAGACAAAGCGTGTATCCTAAACGACGCTGTTCACAGTTTTAAAGCTAACTTTGGCTCAGTATATTTAGCAAGAATATTGATATATCTCAAAATGATAAGTAAGTTTAATAAATATGATAAAAACCTGTTCAAATACCAACATATATCAAATTAAAGAAAGCGCTGAATACGGTCTGCGTATCACATGAATAAGGGTGTGATAAGAGTCTTTTATGTAGAGAAGTGCTTTTTAAAAGATTTTCCTTGTTACAATTGTCGTCTGTATATGAAAAGGTTTCTTGCTTTTGTGACTTATTCATATTGCATATTAAAATGAGTACTTGTTTGCTTTGATATATTTGTTATAAATTATTTAACTGATTTATTATATATGAATATTTTTCTTTAGTATGGTATGCAAATATTGAACTCAGTTGAAATCTGTTTTATTATATATATGCTATATAATGACTGAATCTCATTACAATGAAATGAAGGTACGCTGCATACAGTTTATCTATGTGATATAACTGTGATAGATTTTGTGACATTAATGCTTTTGCTAATAAAAGTGATATCTTAAATGTAATTTTACCTAATATTTTCAATGAATTTGTAGAACAATGGCATTGTGATGTAAATCATGATACTGCCCGTAATGGTGTAGGTGGAAATAAGCTTAGACTGTATTGTACCTTTAAACAGAATTTTGAAGTAGAACGGTATTGTAAGATTGTTTTAAATAAATCATATCGAGGTGCACTTGCTAAGTTTAGGAGTGGTACTGCTCCAATACATATAGCAACTGGTAGATATAACGGTCTTCCTGTTAGTGACAGAGTTTGTTTTAATTGTTCCACTACAGTTGAGGATGAAATTCATGTTTTATTACATTGTCCTTGTTACAATACTATTCGTACAGATTTACTGTTAGAAGCTTGTAGAATCAATAATAACTTCACAACTTTAAATGATACAGAGAAAGTAGCCTTTTTGCTGACAAATCCAGAGGTAGCTTTACTATATGCCAAAACCTGTTTTAGTATTTTAAGTAGAAGGAGAAATCTTTTATATCATTGAATAAGTATAAATGTATAAATACGTATATATGGTGTACTAACTTGGTTGTACAGTTTAAAAACAACTTTTTTACTAAAACTTTTTATGCTTATAAAAGTTAGTATGAAATTCTTAAATATTTTAGCTTTTTGTGAATAGATTATAGTCTCTCATATTTCTGATTAGAAAGGTTTGCATGTTTTAATGTAGTCTGATGTTATTTTAATATGTATGTGTATAATTATCATGCAAAGTGAGACTTAAATAAACATATCTTATCTTATCTTATCTTATCTTATGACTACGGTCAAACTTTGCTTATGAAACAGAAATATTGAAATAATTACAATTGTATGTTTTGCTTGACCTTCACTTTTTTATAGGTGTGACGTCATTGTCCAAAGATTCATGAATAGCGAATATGCATTTGTTAAAGGGGGATCAGTTGGCCTATTTTAGAAATAAATAAAAATAATAAATAAAAAAATCCTTTAATTGATTTTTTCTCATGTATTCTAATCAAACTTGATTTGTAGCATCTTTATTAGGCCCGCAGCAAACTTTGTTCAGCTGGGACATTTAACCCCTTTTAGGGGCTGCTAGAGCTAAAACTAGAAATGCCTTTATACAGCGTCTCGTGAACAGCTTGGTGGATCTTTGTCATACTTGGTCTGGAGCATCATTATAAGGTCGTCTTCCAAATTTATTTATATAGGAACTTGGGCCTATTAGGGACCACTATAGCTAAAAGTAGATATGCCTTTCTTCGCATTAATCACTAAAATGTAATGGATTTTTATCAAACTCGATGTGTAACAATATCGTAAGGTCTCCTGCTATTTTGTTACAAATGGGGATAGGGACCAACTTACCTAAAAATATAAACACGTTTAATGACCTCTTCTCATGAACCGCTTCATAAGGATAAACGAAACAAAATTGCAACCCTACGAAACCTTTGCGAAAAATTAAAAGAGAACCATTTAAATTGTTAAAGTGCGGTGTTTAGTTTTGCAATTTGAAAAATGTTAGATGAAAGATGAAAGTTAGATGAAAAATTCATAAACTTCTTTCCTTATTACAATTCGCCGACCATCATTTTTAAAGATATTTCTTGTTTAGCATTTTTTCGATTTCCAAATGAAGGTTATCGTCGTATGTCTTGCTGCAGTTTACTATTGTCTCGATGCGTTGTTTTCCAGCATCGGCCACAGGCTTTGAACCAACCCCTGGGCATTTTCGTAACTTCGAAAATATACAGGCATCCATTCTGTAAGCTGATTACTATAACAACTAGAGCAATTTCTAGATGACATGTTCTTGTGTTTATGCAAGTTTACGAATGTACTGTATCTAACCTAAAACGGTAATACTCAGGTGCGTAAAATATAATATGATTATGTAATATATTTTCATCATAAATTATTTAAACTATAAGTAACTTAAATACAATCCTTGAAACTAACTTAAATACAATCCTTGAAACGAAACTATGGATATATCTTGTAAATCATTTGCTTCCATAAGTTGTTTGGATTTATTAACTCCATTACTTTTATATATATAGAAAAGAAATTATGCATAATCTATAAAATCAATTCCAGTCAACATTTGTTATTTCCTTTTAGATACCTTTGAATAATTTCGATGACCTGAATAAACAATCTAGCTCACCACATGGGACGATTTGGCAATACTTACATATTAAATGGGTTTAGATGATTTTATATGTATGGATTTATCAAGCATCTGTAAATACGCTGCCATTTGTAGCTGATAATAACGTCGTAACATATAAACGCGCTAAATGAACGCGCTAAATCAATATATTTCCATGGCGGTTAAAAAATAAAGGGGGACAACTCTTTGATGTTATGGTTTGGTATCAATCTCGTGTGTTTATTAAACATACAAAACTGCACAGTTAGTGTTTTTTAAAAGAAAACTCGAGGATTTAATACATTTAAGCTTCATAAAATCTTACATAACATATATATTTTCACAAATAATGAATTAATATTTAATCTTTCTATTGTATGTAACATTACAATATGGTAACCTAAATTTCTGTTATAAAAGGTAAACTCTTATGATATATTAGTAAATTATCATTCTATTTTATTGTTTTGTATATAATGATTGTCACAAGCATTACATATAGCTTAAAAATGTACATAATATTTGACTGAAGACATACTACTAGGCTTTATTAATAATATTAACTTTATCGGTAACATGTTGGTAACGTATTGTAACGTACATTTCATTTGTATGAAAATATGTGTTGCATTGATTTTCCGCATTATTCCGGAGAATATCGTTAATAGATGGAAAAATCTAATGGCAGTATTGTTTGATTAAATATATGTTATCTGAATGTGGCATAAATTTATCATTTCAAAGTTTGTTTAAGACGCCAGTTTGGTCCACATCTTTAACCCTTTATGAAAAAATATGCCCAATGATAAAAGGATGTCATCAAACGGATTTAACTTTTACACCAGCAGGGCAACTGAAAATAGTAAAAACATTTTCTATCTACCACAAAACAAGGCCCGACTTGGTCTCGTCAGGACTATCTAATAAACTTTTATTTTGCTACAATTTTTTGTTTCCTTTCTCAATGTATAATACCTAATACACAACGAGACAATTGAATATTTTCGCGAAGGCGGCGCCTGAGTGAAATCTTCCCTATCGGTGATGATATCGTCACTGACAACAAACACATTTTCTTTTCATTTTATGCTAATTTTGTGAAGATCAACGAATTTTCTGTTTATTACGCGCATAAGTGTTAAATTAAATCCAACATTTCATGACGAAATACGGATTTATTTAGGCTACAGTGTTACATATGATGCATCCGCTAACTTACCATGAACACTTAATCGAGCACATTAATGTCGAATGTTGGTAATTAGTTTAATTAAATCAACACGACGCCATTTTGTTTTAAAAACAATCTTCCCTATCGGTGATGATATATTTCGATATCTCACTGACAACAAACACATTTTCTTTTCATTTTATGCTAATTTGTGAAGATCAACGAATTTTCTGTTTATTACGCGCATAAGTGTTAAAATCAATCCAACATTTCATGACGAAATACGGATTTATTTAGGCTACAGTGTTACATATGATGCATCCGCTAACTTACCATGAACACTTAATCGAGCACATTAATGTCGAATGTTGGTTATTAGTTTAATTAAATCAACACAACGCCATTTTGTTTTAAAAACAAAAACTGCCTTTAAATATTTTGTGTACAGTCTGCGGCTAACACAGACAGTGACAAATGCCGGTAGCTAAGTAGAAGCATATTAAACTTTTCGGGTCAATGCCTTCAGTTCGTTGAATAACCGGAAGCTTGCTTTGTTTACAAAAACACGCGCTGAAGGCCAGTTAAAAAAAAAACAGGGCCAAGATGGCCCTAGGTCGCTCCATAACAGTTTAAACATGTTTGACCTAGGGATTTCATAGAAACAAATATCCTGGGCAATTTTCATTAGAATTGGATCAAAAATGTGGTCTCTTGAGTTTAAACAAGTATTTTATTTGATATAATCTAGTGACCTAGTTTTTGAAGCCAGATGACCCGTATTCAAATTTGACTTAGATTTTACCAAGGCAATCATTCCGACCAAATTTCATGAAGATCAACTGTAAAATACAGCTTCTATCACATACACAATGTTTTTCTTTGATTTGACCTAGAGACCTAGTTTTTGGCTCCAAATGACCCATATCTAAACTTGACCTAGATTTCACCAAGGCAATCATTCTGACTAAATTTCATAAGGTTCAATTGAAAAATACAGCCTCTATCGCATACAAAATGTTTTTCTTTGATTTGACCTAGTGACCTACTTTTAATCCCAGATGACCCATATTTAAACTCGATCTAGACTTCATCAAGGTAATCATTCTGACCATACTTCATGAAAATCAATTGAAAAATACAGCCTCTATCGCATACACAATGCTTTTCTTTGATTTGACCTAGTGACCTAGTTTTTGACCCAAGATGACCAATTTTGGAACTCGCCCTAGACTTCATCAACGTTATTATTCTGGCCAATATTCTTGAAGATAAATGGAAAAATAGAGCCTCTATCGCATACAAAATATTTTTAATTGATTTCACCTAGTGACCTAGTTTTTTTTACCCCAGATGACCCATTTTCGAACTCGGCCTATATTTTATCAAGGTTATCATTCGACCAATACTCATGAAGATCAATTGACAAACACAGCCTCTATCGCATACACAAAGTTGTTCCTTGATTTGACCTAGTGGCCTAGTTTTTGACCCTAGATGACCTATTTTTGACCTAGATTTTATCAAGGCAATCATTCTGAATAAATTTTATAAGAATAATTTGAAAAATACAGCCTCTATCGCATACACAACTTTTTTTATTTTATTTGACCTAGTGACCTACTTCTTGACCCACGAGGACTCATATTTAAACTCGATCTAGATTTCACCAAGGCAATCATTCTGACTAAATTTATAGGATCAATTAAAAAATAGAGCCTCTATCGCATACACAACTTTTTTCTTTGATTTGACATAGTGACCTACTTCTTGACCCAAGAGGACCCATATTTAAACTCGATCTAGATTTCATCAAGGCAATCATTCTGACCATATTTCATGAAATCAATTGAAAAATACAGCCTCTATCGCATACACAATGCTTTTCTTTGATTTGACCTAGTGACCTAGTTTTGGACTCCAGATATCCATTTTCGAACTCGGCCTAGATTTCATCAACGTAATTATTCCGAACAACATTCATGAAGATCAATTGAAAAATACAGCCTCTATCGCATACACGATGTTTTTTCATAATTTGACCTAGTGACCTAGTTTTTGATCCTAGATGACCCATTTTCAAACTCGGACTAGATTTCATCAAGACAATTATTCTGACTAAAATTCATGAAGATCAATTGAATAAATAGAGCCACTATCGCATACACAAGTTTCTTCTTTGATTTGACCTAGTGACCTAGTTTTTGACCCAAGATGACCAAGTTTCAAACTCAGCCTAGACTTTCTTAAGGTATTCATTCTGACAAAAATTTATGAAGATCAATTGAAAAATACAGCCTCTATCGCATACACAAAGTTTTTCCTTGATTTGACCTAGTGACCTAGTTTTTGACCCCAGATAAACCCTTTTCGAACTTGTCCTACGTTTATTCAAGATAATTATTCTGATCAAATTTCATGAAGATCAGTTGAAAAATACAGCCTCTATCGCATATACAATCTAAATGTTGACGGAAGACAGACGACAGACGACGGACGCCGGACATCGAGCGATTAGAAAAATTGCTCAGGTGAGCTAAAAACACGAATAATCTAAACAACTGAGGAATAGGCGAGAGTACTTGAAAAATCAGAATTGAATATCGTCAGGGATTCAATTGAAATAGCTAGGATGCAAAGCATAACAAAATGGATGGAAGTTGGAACACAACAAAAGGTGAGTTGATGTCTTGTGATAATTAACTAAGACAACAACCATCTAAATGTGCTGGCGCCAGTAAAGTTAGTGGAATATATCACGGTAGTTAAACAAGAACAGTAGAGGAAACAGCTGCAGGAAATTATGGAAAGACCAAGCAACCAAGCTGACATTTCTAGGGCATAATTATTATTTCTTTTGCTAACTTAATTATAGCTAGCCTGTTCTATATAGGATTTTCTAGCTGTACATGACAATTTGTATAATCCAGTCATTTTAAAGGCAGTAAAGGGAGTAAATCATATTATATATTTAAAGGGAGATAATTTATCTGAAAAAAAACGATGTTCGGCCCTCTGAGTGAAATAGAGAAATATCTCACTCTCAGTATTTCATCAGGTAGCATAAAATAAAATATGAACAATCGCTGCAAGTCCTGTATATAGTTTTAGTATTTACAATAAAACACATAACATAGCGTACAGAAAACAACAATTTTTATACTAAGTATATCACGAACTTACGATACTGATGAAATGGATAATGGTTCCTAACTGGGTTTGAATATAGATGACCATGTTTTAACTGAAATAAATGGCCCAAAATCTTGGTTACATATATAATGATTTAATGACCGCTGGACGGAAGAAAGTACATGATAAAATATCAAGAATGTTTGGTATGAAAATAGGGTAAGATCATAACGAAAAAGGATGGAAATACAGCTTTTACAAACGTTGAAAGCATTTCTATTCCGAAATTTATGACCTCGCTCAAGAATAAACAGTCCCACGGACACCACAGGTCATCAACATGATAAAACAAGCAGAAATCGTGCATCGAATTTGAACATGCCTAAATGTCATCAATATTGTTTAAAATAATAATTCCTTAGCTTTAGAGTTTCAAACACTTTTAATTGTTATTTATTACTTAAAAAGAAGAGCGGATTAAAACTTTTTAAGTATCTATTTAGTTTGTCTGCATTATTAGTTACACTGCTTGTTGGTGACAGGATACGGGATATACGCTGTCGAGGAAATCCGTAAGTATCCTATCACCAACAAGCTGTGTAACGATTTTATCTTGCCGACTACCCTTTACTTGCATGCTATAATCAACACATTTTGTTAATTAAAAAGGCTACTTACAGTGCAGACTGGAATCCTACAATCATTTGTTTGGTCATCATGTTTTGTTTATAGTTGATTTACACCAGTCATAAAATGCACAATGACCTGTGTTTTGGTTAAATCACAAAACACAAAAGCTCATTAACACAGGTTATGAACTGGTTTAGATCAGAAACACTAAAAAATCTTCTAGTTGAACTAGTTCCATCCGTCCGTGTATCCCATACAGAGTGATCCGCTTTTACGGCTAACTTTTCTCAAACCTCATGGGCTGTTCCTAATCCCGTATCGTACCTGTACCGTACATCCATATTTGGGAACACTCGGATTTGTACGGAGAATGGCGGAAAAGTACGGAAACCGCAGGCTATTTTTAGAAATATACTTCGCGGTTATTCTTTCATTATACATTACGTACTACGAAATAATGCCGTTAATATGGTGAAATTTAATTAATAAAAATATATAAACACATATTTAAAGCTTATTACAACAGAGAACTTCCATATAGAAGTGAAAATTATATGCATTGATTTGATTATAGATGCAAAAATAGCCTTTTAGCAAACGCATGTACGTATTGAAAAATACATTACAATCGATCAGATGAAAAGTAATTATTTTGCCTCTTTCACAAGTTTTGTTTTTAACATGAACAAGAACATGCTATATAGCGTTTACAGAACTTTCACGCATTTTTAAACGTGTAACAACCCTTTTCAGGGAGAATGACAAGTTTGGGTTTTTTTCTTGCTAACCTGCAAATAAGGGAGGAACGATAAATACATTGTGTTTCTTTATAACACTTAATAAATCTTCTAGCACAACACATTCATTTTACGACCTCGAGTCACAAAAAAAAAAAAAAAAAATCACTTGATGAGCCTTAACTTAAGTAGAATGAAATCGGCAAGAAAACACTAAATTCACTCTCGGAAACGATACTATTGCTGGAGCTAATAAGTAATCTGACTTTTTTTCAAAATTCATATCTGAAATATACTAGCAAGATATGGAATATATCCTGTCTCCAAGTGACGTCTATTGACCAATAGAAAAGCAAGAAACTTTAAGGAGGCAAGATAATACAAGATAACCAATGCAGATAGAGATATATAGTTGCGGGGGCCTGCTCCGTATTGTGGCTTGTTGTTTTAATCGGCGCGCCGTATTTAGCACGATTTTATGACCTCGTATGACCTTATGCAGCCTGAATAATGTACCAATCGGATTGCTTAGTAAGGTATTCTAGGTATTTTCAGCCATATGAGAGGTTTTGTAAGAGTGGCGCTGATTGGAGGAAAGGCTGAAAATGCTTTACTCTGAGTCATGTGTGACACTGAGTGAAATGACAACGCGTTCGTCATCTATTAACTCTGTAAGTACAGCACCATCGGGTTACAAGTCTGCGTTCCACTTGAACAGGTGTGCGTAACCAAATATTCATCCGCTCATCCAGGGAATCATGTCGCTAAATTCCAACCACCTTGTGTTGTCAATGTGGACATTTCTTATTTTCGTCTTGTATAGAAGGAAAATATAATGGTCAACACTATCGTAAAATGGTTAAATAGATAAATCTAACGAACATCTCAAAGTCAGCAGTAAATTGTTGGTAATATATCACAGTACTATTTTTTTTTCTTGACACGGATTGAACAGCAGGTGATGGGTCCTTTTCTTAAGTTTTGTTTTTACAAAAAGATTATTTGTTTTATACAGTCATTAACTCTTACCCTGCATAACAGCAACAATTTCTAACCAGTGCAAATCATGACTAACCTGCAACAACATGTCCGATACTGTTAATTTTTAGACTCTACATATTTTGAATTATAGACAAATTTGATAATAAGCTGAAGTAGGGTAAGGGTTCATGTTGCTTCCAACAATTCCAGAAATGAAGTGTAGAACGTATTTCAATATTGTTTGCTTTCTGTTACCATCTTTTAAGCACCAAAGGCTCAAAGATATATATATATATCTTGTGATGGTTTGGTGTCCGTCGTGTGTCCCTCCACAATTTCTAAACACAGTCTTCTTTAGAACTACTGTCCTCATTTATACAAAATCTCACAGAGGCCCCTTTCAACATTGCCAAAAGATTTGAAATACAAGTTTCTGCCCATATATAACTTGTGCTTCAGTTACATTACGCCGACCATCTTTTCTAAAGATATTTCTTGTAAATAGAATAGGTAGATACAGTTTAAAGGCAAGTTATGATATTCATTATATGCCTATATAAATTCTGTAAAAACTCGGCTTCTATTTCACAATTAAATATAAACAGGCAGAAAATAAATCCGTATTGTACCTCCTCTATTGTATGTTGCCGGGCTACTATCATAAATATGCATGACCTGACACAAATCTTTAAAAAGCACACATGTAATCTTCATTTAGATCTATTTTAATATTCGATAAACATTGAAGATTTCGTTCAATAGGTAGAGCAGTAGCTAGATCTCGGATTTTGTATTCGGCTCTCGTAGATTTTATAAGCAAAGATCACACTCGGCTCTTACGCGTCTCGTGAGATCTGATCTGGCAAAAATCCACACAAGCCGAATACTTGTACAGCATCCCAGATCAAGCTTCTGTTATAGTAGCCCTATTGTATGATGTTTATACAACTAAAGATTGCTGCGGACGATAAATTAGTGTGAAAATGTGTAAAATAGATACCTGCTTGAATGGATTTTCCTAGCAACCTGTAGTAAGACGATTGGGCTTAAAATCTTACCTGAGGTAACGGAAGTCGGACGAAATGGAAACAGTCATCCAACAATCCAGATTCAACTCTAATTTGCGGTTATGAGACACTTCGGCTTTTATTTCACAATTAATTATGAACAGACAGAAAAGAATCCGTATCGTACCTTTTGAATTCTGTATTGTACCTTCTGTATTGATACCCGCCCGCTTAGCTCAGTAGGTAGAGCGTTGGTCTACGGATCGCGGGGTCGCTAGTTCGATCCTCGGGCGGGGCGTATGTTCTCTGTGACTATTTGATAAACGACATTGTGTCTGAAATTATTAGCCCTCCACCTCTGATTCATGTGGGGAAGTTGGCAATTACTTGCGGAGAACAGGTTTGTACTGGTACAGAATCCAGGAACACTGGTTAGGTTAACTGCCCGCCGTTATATGACTGAAATACTGTTGAAAAACGGCGTTAAACCCAAATTAAACAAACTAACAAACCTTCTGTATTGTATGCTGCCGGACTACTTTCATAGATATGCATGACCTGACACAAATCGTTATATAACGCATATGAAATCTTTACTTAGTTCTCTTGGATTTTACAATGTCGGATCACACTCGGCGTTAGCACGTCTTGTGCGATCCGATCTGCCAAAATACACTCGAGCCGAATACAGCATCCCAGATCGAGCTACTGTTATAATTACCCTATTGTTTATACAACTAATATTTGCTACGGACGAGTAATTATGGTGTAAATGTGTGAAATAAATACATTCTTGGATCGATTTTCCTAGCTACCTAGCTGTAGTAAGACGATCGCGTTTAACGTTTTAACTGAGGTAACGGATGTCGGACGAAATGGAAACGGTCAGCTGTCCATCCAGATTCGACTCTGATTTGCAGGCCGGGCAAGGTAATTTTGTCTCAGAATTTAGTGTCCTGAAATCAGAGTTTGACTCGTTTATATCAAAGAAACAACGGACTGGACAGGCTAAAGGTATGACATGACAAAGTGCAACGTGCTCTACACTTCCATAATTCAATCTGTTATACATCTTTGATTCAATTTATTGTGATACTTTTTTGTTACTAATATCAACTTAGATTTGTAGAATTTCAAATCTAATGTCCCTTGCCCCAATAAGGCCGGGCAAAACAGTTACAGAAGAGTCAGATAATTCTGTCAAAACATATTCTTCTTTTTTAGAATGCCTATTCTTTCATTAGTAAAGTATATAGATCTATATAATAAGGTAAAACTAATTATTTCTTTCAAGCACTACCTTTTCATAGTAGCGTTTGAATTTACGTGTCCATCCATTAATTAGAGCACATGAGTCATCTTACACCCTGGGGTATAAGACGTGTTTTCACTGGCAAAATACAGGAAAACCCTGTCTGACATATCCCGGTCACAGGAGCTCGAGATC